>NW_027310397.1:0-87008 GCF_047496795.1 Chiloscyllium punctatum
CACCCTTCTTAAAAAGTGGTACAACATTAGCCGCCCTCCAATCCTCAGGAACCGACCCCGATTCTATTGAACTCTGGAAAATAATCACCAGCGCATCCACGATTTCCCGAGCCACCTCCTTCAGTACCCTGGGATGCAGGCCATCAGGTCCCGGAGACTTATCAACCTTTAGACCGAACAGTCTCTCCAACACCAAATCCTGGCAAATATAAATTCCCTTACGTTCAGGTCCTTCAGCTACTGTTCCCTCAGGGAGATTGCTTGTGTCTTCCCCAGTGAACACAGATCTGAAGTACCCATTTAATTCCTCTGCCATTTCTTTGTTCTCAGTAATATATTCCCCTGTTTCTGTCTTCAAGGGCCCAATTTTTGTCCTAACCATTTTTTTTGCCTAGGACATACCTAAAAAAGCTTTTACTACCCTCCTTTATATTCTTGGCCAGTTTACCTTCGTACATCATTTTTTCTCTGCGTATTTCCTTCTTACTAATCCTCTGTTGTTCTTTAAAAGCTTCCCAGTCCTCAGTTTTCCCACTTATCTTCGCTAAGTTATACTTTTTCTCTTTTAACTTTATATGTTTCTTTACTTCCCTCGTCAGCCACGGCCGCCCATGTCTCCTCCTGGGATCTTTCTTTCTTTTATGAATGAACTGATCCTGCAACTTCTGCATTATACACAGAAATATCCGCCATTGTTCCTCCACGGTCTTCCCTGTTAAGGTATTGCACCATTGAACTTGGCCAGTTGCTCCCTCATAGCTCCATATTTCCCTTTATTCAACTGAAATATTGTCACTTCCGATTATACCCACTCCCTCTCAAATTGCAGATTGAAGCTTATTGTATTATGGTCACGACTTCCCAATGGCTCCTTCACTTCGAGGTCACTGACCAATTCTGGTTCGTTACACAATACCAGATCCAGAATCGCCTTATCCCTGGTCGGCTCCAGCACCAGCTGCTCTAAAAATCCATCTCTGAGGCACTCCACAAAGTCTCTTTCTTGAGGCCCGATACCATCCTGATTCTCCCAGTCTACCTGCATGTTAAAATCCCCCATAACAACTGTAGTAACATCTTTGCGACAAGCCAATTTCAGCTCCTGATTCAACTTACATCCGACATCCAGACTACTGTTTGGGGGCCTGTAGATGACTCCCATGAGTGTCATTTTACCCTTAGTGTTTCGAAGCTCTATCCACACTGAATCTACATCCCCTGACTCTAGGTCCCCCCGCGCAAGGGACTGAATATCCTCCCTTACCAACAAGGCCACCCCACCCCCTCTGCCCGTCAGTCTGTCCTTACGATAGCACGTGTAGCCTTGAATATTCATTTCCCAGGGCCTGTCCCCATGAAGCCACGTCTCAGTTATCCCCACAATATCGTATCTGCCAATTTCCAAAAGAGCCTCAAGCTCATCCACCTTGTGTCTAATGATTCGTGCATTCATATATAGAATTTTTAATTTGTTACTGCTCTCACCCTTCCCCTCAACCCTTATTTCACTCAACTTTACAGCATGATGCCTTTTCCAGTTTTCTGCCTCCTTGATACAGTTGTCTTTCTTGACTTCTCTTGTTCTAACTACCCCTTCAATTTCCTTTTTAAACATCCAGCTTGTGGAGAGGGCTCCACAAACATTCCCATCCTAAATAATCGAACAGACCTGCACATCAGTGTAAAAGAGAAGGATGTTTTCTCTGTACCATCTTCTGCCAGAAGTGTTGAGTCGATGATACACCTCACCCTCATCATGATGCCCACAAAATCACAGATGCCAGTATTAAAGCAATTTGATTCGCTGCACGTCGCATGAAGAAACAGCTGAACACAGTAGATTCGGCAAAGGCAATGGGCCCTGACCCCATTCATGTAATAGGACTGAAGACTTGTGCTGCACAACAACCCATGTCCCTGGGGAAGCTGTTTCATTCCAGCTCCAACTCTGTCCTCTACCTGGCAATGTGGAAAATTACTCCCCTATGTCCCGTCCCCTAGGACGGGAATAATTACAATCTGACCAATTACCACCTCCTCAGTCCCATCACGACAGTCACATTGGTGGGAGTTCTTTTTGACAGAGCTGTCGAGTAGCACAGAAATAACCTGCTCAGTGTGGCTTTTGACAGGTCCCCATGTGGAGATGGTGCTGCTGTGGAAATGTCACTGGATTACTAATCCAGACCAGGCTAATGATCTGGCAGCGGGTGGAAGTTAAAGGCAATTAATAAAATATCGAGATCTCAAATTTGGTGTCAGTAACAGTGACCTTGAAGCCAATATCGGTTGTAAACAGAATTTCCTTCTCCAATGTACTTTTAGGAAGTGAATCTCCCATGATTTCCTGGGCTGGCCTAAAAGTGACTCCAAAGACCCTGACATGTGTTAAACATTTCAATGGTCTCTGAACCCCAAGCAAGGGCACTCATTTGTATCAAACTACTCCGAGGTCTGAAAGGATGAAAGCAGACAGAACACCCGGCCTCAGCATCAGTGTCGGAAAAGGGAATGGGAACACAGTCCTGTCGACCCTGCAGAGACTTCCTTCCTTACACCTGAGAGCTTGTGACAATATTGACAGAGCTTTCACACAGACTGCACAGAAACATCGGGAAAGGAGTAAGTCATGCAACACATTGAGCCTCCCCCATTCTAGTTCATGGAAAAAAATCTCCTCACTGTACTTACCCCACACGATATACATATCCGTTAATGTGAGTAACCTTGGGAAGCTATAAAATAGGCGGTGCAATAGTACATTTTGTCCATCGAGTTTGCTAACCAATTCAAGGTAATGATGGTTAGCCTTTCATTTCCATACCGTACTCCTGCTCTCCCACCATGCCTTTACTGTCTCTACATCCTTATTTATAATCAGTGTCTTGGTTTCCAGGTGCTAGCGAATTCTCAGGTTCACTGGTCTGTGAGTGAAGCCAGTTATTCTCATCTCAAAGCCGAGTGACCTTCCTTTACCTAGTACTGTGGCCCCTTATTTTAGATGTCTCAGCCAGGGGAATTAACATCCCTGCTTGCAATACGTCTCACCCTTTCAGAGTTTTGCTATTTCACTGTGATTGTCACTCATTTTCCTAAACCCCATAGAACACTGGCCCAGTCTCCCAAATTCTGCTCCCACCACAAGCCAGTCATCCCAGAGATCAGTCTGGTCATCCTTCACTGCTCTCTCTCAATGTCAGGTTTGTCCTTTATTAGGTAAGGAGACCAAAACTGCCCAAAATACCGCAAAATGTTTGAGATGATGTCTCACCAAGGCCCTATACCGCTGCAGTAAGACACCTTTCTCCTGGACTCACAACCCCCTGAAATGTAGGTCAACACACCATTTATCTTCCTCACTGCTTTCTGTTTCTGCAATATTACTTTCAGTGACTTGTGTACAAGGAGATGCCGATCCTTTTCAGTGTTATAGCTTCCCACTTGGTGGTTGTATATAAACTGGTCAGCGTGCCAATGCCATGCCCAGTATTAACTTCTGGTTACAGAACTCACTGCGCTGCAGGAAGCTCAGATGATTATGCAGAAGGAAACAACAAAAAGGAGCATACGTCCTTTTGTAGATCAACATGTTTCCACCAATCGCTTCCAAATGGTAGGCTGCCAATTTATCGTTTCCACCAAAGAGCACACCGTCACCTCTCTCCACATTGTTCTCCATCTGTCACGTATTTACCCATTCACTTCACTTGTCTTAGCCTTTTTACATCCTCCTTACCCACTCACAATCCCACATCCGTTAGTGCTGTCAGCAGGCTGGGATATATTGTATCTGATTCCAGCAACCAAATGTCTAAAGGGAATTGTGAACAGCTGGGCCCCAAGCACTGATCCCTGCGACACCTCAGCAACCTTCCTCTGTTAATTTCTATTTATGTATTTCGTCAATCTAGGAGTCACTGGCTGGGCCAGCATTTATTGCCTGGTTGCCTTGAGAAGGTGTTGGTGAGCTGCCTTGTTGAGCACTGTGGTTGACCTCCAATGCCATTAGGGAGGGAATCCCAGGATTCTGACCCAGTGACTGTGAAGGAGCTGTGATATATTTCCAAGTCAGGATGGTGAATAGCTTGGAGGGGAACCTAAAGATGATGATATTCCCATACATCTGTAGCACTTGTCCTTCTCGATAGACATGGGAGTTGGGAAGTTGGTCTCTGAGGATCTTTGGTGAATCATTTCATTGCAGCATGTAGATAGTAAAACACTGCTGCTGCTGCTGAGCGTTGATGGTGGAGCATTGTGGGTGAAGGGACAGTCAAACTGGCTGCTTTGTCCTGGATGGTATAAAGCTTCTTGAGTGCTGTTGGGGCTGCACTCATCCAGGCAAATTAGGAGTCGTCTATCACACTTCTGACTTAAGTATTGTAGATGATGGACAAACTTTTGTCAGTCAAGATGTGAGTTACTCGCCGCAGTATTCCTAGCTTCGGACCTGCTCTTGTAGTTACTAAGTTTATGTGGCGAGACCAGTGAGTTTCTGAGCAATGATTACCCACCAGGAATTTGATACTGGGGGATTCAGTGATAGTAACACCATTGAATGCCAAGGGGCAGGTTAGATTGTATTTTATTGGTGATGGTCACGGTCTGGCATTTGTGTGGTCTGAATATTGCTTGCCACTTGCAAGCCTGGATACTGTCCAGATCTTGTCGCATTTGAACATGGACTGTTTCAGTATCTGAGGAGCCACAAATGTTGCAGAATATTGGACAGTCATTAGCGAACATCCCCACTTCTGACCTTAAAATGGAGGGAAGGTCATTGATGAAGTAGCCTTAAAGAAGTTTACGGCCACTGCCCGAGGGACTCCTACAGACTTGGAGCTGAGTTGACTGACCTTCATCAACCATGACCATCTTCCTACGTGTCAGGTATGATTCTAACCAAGCAGGGAGTTTGCCCTGATACCCATTGATTCCAGTGTTGCTAACGCCTCTTCATGCCACACTTGGTCGAAGGTAGCCTCGTTTTAAAGGACTGTCACCCCACATCTGGAATTCAGCTCTGTTGTCCATGTTTGAACCACGGTAATGAGGTCAGGAGCTCAGTGGCCCTGGTGGAGCCCTAACTGGGCGTCATTGACCAGGGTATTGCTGAGCCCGTGCTGCTTAAAAGCACTGAGACCTACCACCACTTTACTGATGATCGAGAGTAGACTGAGAGAGTGGGAACACCATCATCTTTAGGTTCCCCTCCAAGCCATTCACCATCCTGACTTGGAAATATATTTGCTTTTTATAAACAGGAGATACTTAGGGTAATTTTCCACATAATCGGGGAAACCATTGTTGTAACTGTATTGAAACAGTTTGGCTAGAGGAGTGGTAAGTTATGGAGCACAGGTTTTCTGTACTATTGCTAGAATGTTGTCAGAGTATGGACTCTTTGGAGCATCCAGTATCTCCAACCGTTTCTGGATATCATGTGGACTGAATCGAATTGGTTGATGACTGGTGACTGAATCGCTGAGGACCACTGGAGGAGGCCGAGATAGATCATCCACTCAGCACATCTGACTGAAGATTGTTGCGAATGCATCAGCCTTATCTTACACACTAAAGTGCTGGGGTTCTCCATTCTGGAGGAAGGGGTTATTTGTGGAATCTCTTCCTCCAGTGAATTGTTTAATTGTCCCCAACATTTCTCGACTAGATGTAGAAGGACTGCAGAGCTTAGATCTGATCCTTTGTTTGTAGGATCACATAGCTCGGTCTATCACTTACTGCTTATGCTGTTTGGCAACACGTTGTCTTGTTTGGTGGCATCAACAGGCTGACACCTCATTTGCAGGTGCCCAGTGCTGCTCCTGCCATTCTGCCCACTCTATTGAACCAAGGCAGATCCTCTGGATTGATAGTAATTGTTGTGAGGGGGATACGCCAGGCCATGAGGTTATTTGGGTGTACAATTCCGCTCCTATACATGAACCATAGCACCTTTTGGAACCCCAGACGTGAGCTGCTAGATCTGTTCGAAGTCTGTCCAATTTAGCATCGTGATAGTACCACCCAAATTGGTGGAGGCTTTTCTCAATTTGCAAGTGTGACTTTGTCTCCACAATGACTATGCGGTGGCCACTCTTACCAATACTGTCATGGACAGATACTTCTGCAACTGGCAGATTAGTAAGTCTGTGGTCAATATGTATTTTCCTCTTGTTGGTTCCTTCACCATCAGCCGCAGTACCAGTCTAGCAGTTATATCCTTTAGGACCTGGCCAGCTCGATCAATAATGCTGGAGCTCAGATACTATTGGAGGTGGACATTGAAATCCTCCAGCCAGAGTACATATTGCGTCCGTGCTACCATTATTGCATCCTCCAAGTGTTGATCAACATGGAGGAGTATTGATTCATCAGTTGAAAGAGGCTGGTACATGGTTATCAGCAGGAGGTTTCCGTTCCCATGTGTAAACTAACGCCATGAGACTTCATGGGATACAGAGTCAAGAGCAATTCCCTTCCACCTGTATCCCAATGTGCCGGCACTACTGCTGTGTCCGTCCTGCTTTTGAGACAGGAGATATCCTGGGAAGGTGATGGGGAATCTGGGACATAGGCTGAAATGAATCATCTAATCAGTACTTCTGACAGAAGATTGTTGCGACTAAATCAGCTTTATCTTATACACTGATTTGATGGACTCCTCCATTATGGAGGAATGGGTTATTTGTGGAATCTCTTCATCCAGTGAATTGTTTAATTGTCCCCAAAGTTTCTTGACTAGATGTGGAAGGACTTATACCTTACAGAATCATACCTTACAGACAATGTCAGGCTGATGCTTGACGAGTCTGTTTATTTCTATTCACTGTTTCCAGCCAGCTGTCCCATTCTAGAAACATGTCCATATATTAGCCCCAATCCACTCAGATTTGATTTTGCAAACTGGGCTTAGAGCATTACCAAAACTTTTCTAAAAATCAAAATGTACTACATCCATTGCTTCTCTTTCATTTGTCTCCCAGTCTGTTTCTCAAAAATAATTCCCATTTCATAAATCTATGTTAGTGTTGTCTGTGACCATTACTTTCAACCCCAATAATTTCTCCTAAATCATTTTCTTAAAATGTTCTATGTTCCATGTACTCTATCATTTTCACACACCAGACTCGGTTTTCCTTGTATTGTTTGAAAGTTCTGTGAAGACAGAACTGAAGTAGTGGCTTCATAGTTCTGCCATTTCCCTGTTCCCCATTCTCCATTCTCTGGTTTCAAACTGCAAGGAAGCTGCACTTGTTTACTCATATTTTTTACATTGACATGATTTATCACGTTATTACAGTTCACTCTTATAACCCTTGTGAATATACTCTTCAGAAACCCATCAATTCCTGCCTTAAACTGCTCAATAATTGACCTTCCACACCATACACACACAGGAGCATAGCCTCTGTACCAACAGAAGTACAGCACAATCTATATTAGTCTCACTTTCCTACAGCAGGCCCATAGCCTGGAATGTTATGACAATTCCAAGTGCTTGTCCAAGTACTTCTTAATGATTGTGAGGTTACCCGTGATAATTCCCCTCTCAGGAAGTAATCCCAGAACACAACACTCTCCAGGTGAAAAAAAGTTTAAATCGTCTCTGAACCTCAAACTTTTCACTTTAAAAGTGTGCTCCTTTGTTCTTGATCCTCTGACTACAAGGAACAGCGGCTGTCTATCCACCTTGTCCATGTCCCTTATAATCTTATCCTTCTGAATCACGGACGCCTCAGCTTTCTCTGCTCCAAAGTAAACAACCCGAGCTTATCCAGCCTCTCTCCACAGCTGATATGCTCCATCCCAGGGAACATCCTGGTGAATCTCCTCTGCACCCTCTCCAGTACAATCACATCCTTCCTGGAATGTGGCTCCCAGAGCTACATACAATACTCCATTTGGCTGAACCAAAGCCCTGTATTGCTCTTATAATCTACGCCCTGATTAGGAAACACAATACCCAAGGTACAATTCTTAACTAGTCCATTAGCCTGTCCAGTCACATTCAGGGGTGTGTAGAGAAGCACAATCTGAGGTTCCCAGTGTGCTGCCATTCATTGAGTCCTCCCCTGTCTGGTTCATTCTCCCAAAGTGCATCACCTCATATTTATCAGGGTTACATTCCATCTGCCATTGATCTGCCCATCTGACCATTCCGTCTGCATCTTCTTGTAACTTAAGGCCTTCTTCCTCACTGCTAACCACCCAGCCAATCTTTATGTCAAACATGCATTTACTTATCACACCTTCCCCACTCTCCACGAACCTCCCTCCACATTCACATTTTTTTTTTATGAATAACATAAACAATAAGGGACACAACACTGATCCCTGTGGTACACCAGGGGACACTAGTCTCCAGGCACACAAACAGCCTTCTCTCACCATCCTCTCTCTCCTGCTACCCAGACAATTTTCGTTATAACTTGTCAAGTTACCCTTAATATTGTGAGACTGTACTTTATTTTTTCAGTTTCCCAGGTGGAAATTTGTCGAAGGCCTTCTTACAAAACTAAATAATCCACCTCCTCGAACTAATTCAATCAAATCCATTGGATGTGAATTCCTTCTGATAAAGTCATGATGATTATCCCTGATCAAACCTTGCGACTCTGATTGGAGTTCGATTTTCTCCTTCCCTTTTTTATCCAGTAGTTTCCTTAACAGTGATCTAATACTCGCTTGTCTGTAGTTCCCTGGTCTATCTCTCCCACCCTTACTGTGAAGTGGAATCGTATGAGCAGTTCTCCAGTTCTCTGGCACCTCCCCTATGGTCAGATTCTAATTACAATATTCAGTCAGCGTCTTTCCTCCTTTGACCCAAACAGCCACCTGTGATACAACTCATTCAGACATGGAGATTGGTCCAAATCTATACAGAGCAAAGCCTCAAATCCTTTCTTGTATTTTACATCAATCTGTTCAAGAGCTTCCCAGTCCATCTTCTTGAATTCTGCAACTGCCTCCTCCTTCTCCCAAGTAAAATAGATGTGAAGGTCTCATGTAACAATCCATCGATGTTCTCCAACTTGACACACAGATTGCCCCTTTGGTTTCTAATAGACACTAACTGTTTGCTGATTATTTTGTTCGACTTGTCCGTGTAGAATATCGTGGAATTCTTCCTGACCTAGCCTACTTTAACTTCTCCATGTCCTTCTGTTATTCAGTCCACTCTCTGTTTGTAAGATTCACTGCAATCACCTCTCATGTTTTGAAACTCGAGATCACAGACTGAGTTTCCCCATCAGACAATCTTGCCATTTTAGGGATTAATCTGGAGAATACCTTTTGCAGTTCCTCTGTTGTCAATATAATCTTTCTTAGCTTGGGACAGCAAACGATACAAAATACTCTAAGTGTAGTCTCATGAACACTCGATGCAACTGGTGCATGACATCCTCTATATTCCAATTACATTCACATGAATGTAAACCTAATTTTTACTTTCCCATTTGCATATATTCTTCCCAATACCTCTCGCTTTAACTTTTCTTATGAGCTTACTGTGTGAGTTCTTTGAAAAAAAAGCTCATGAATATCCAACTATCCGTTATCCAATGATTCATCATTGCCTATTTCACAAGAATCATCTTCAAACCATTCCAAAAAAAATGTTTGCCACTTCTGGTTTTCCTTTCATCGGTACATTCTCACACTCTCCAGTTATGTTATTACCTTCTAAATATCGAGTAGCATGTTCTTTGTAATCGAGTCCAACAAATACCTGACTGTCGATGACAAGTTACTGGTCTGTAGTTCACCACTCTCCAAATCCATCCTTTCTTAAACTGTTGGATAATATTTATAACCTTTGCCTTATCCAGATTGGCTAAATGCCTTTCGGGAATGTGTTCGAAAATAAAGTGAAAATCCGTGATGCAATCAACATGTCTATTGATGCTTCCTCTGAAATTCGTGTCTGAAGTACATCTAGTCTGTCTGATTTATAAATACTCAATCTAGCTTTCTTTTCAAAGATATTTTCAACACTGATAAGAATGATCTTAGACTTTACTTACAGAAGTCCCAGGGTCACTTGGTATTTCTGGGAGAATTTCTGGATATTCTTCCATGAAGATAGACACAAAGAAACTGTTTCTTTTCCTTGCGATTTCTCGTTTCTCTGCAATAAATTATCCTGAACGCACACAAACTGTTCCACATTTGACATTATTTTTATTTTTTCTTCATACATTGATAGATGCTTTTTCGCAGTCTTCATGTTTTTCCTTCGTTTGCACGCTTTTTCGCTTTCTGATTTTCTTCTCAGTTTCTTGGCCATCCTTTGCTGGGTCCTACATTTCTCTGAATCCACTGGCTCACTGCAACACTTGACATTTTTCTAAGCTGCTTCCTTTTATCAAATAGGTAGATGAAGGTAGGGTTGAAAGTGATAGTCTAGGGGAGGGTGGACCAGATTGATAGGAAGGAAGGTGGACACGTAGGAACATTCAAAAGGGCGGTGTTGACTTGGAAGGTTGGAATGGGATTAGGTGGGATTAGGGGAAATGGGGAAATGGTGAAAACCACTGTGATCCCCTGTGGTTGGAGGGTCCCAAGGCAGAAGATGAGGCTTTCTTCCTCCAAGGTTCTGGTGGGTCGGGTTTGGAGATGGATCAGGCGCAGGTCCGTCATGTCCTTGGCAGAGTGAGAAGGGGAGTTAAAGTGCTCAGCCACAAGGCAATGGAGTTGTTCAATGTGGCTGTCCCAGAGATGTTCTCTGAAATGATCCACAAGTTGACCTCCTGCCTCGCCAATGTAGAGAAGACCACATTGGGTTTAATGGATGCAGTAGATGAGGCGTTCTGTCTCCCTTCATCACCGATTACTTTCAACCCACCTTCATCTACCTATCGCAATCCCAACTACTTCCCCCCTGCTGCACCAGCTTCTGATTTATCTCTCTGTCCTCTTGGCCCATAAGCTTCATTCCTGATGAAGGGCTTATGCCCGAAACATCGATTTATCTGCTCTTAGTATGCTGCCTGACTGTGCTTTTCCAGCACCACATTCTTTGACTCTGATCTCCGCATCTGTAGTCCCCACTTTTTCCTCACACTTTCATGGCTTGCATGACTCAGATTTATAACGGTTACATCAAATGAAACAAAAACTGCCGTGTACTGAAACAGCATAAAAGAAAACCAATACATTATGGTCACTGTTCCCAAAAGGTCCTTTACAGCAAAAGTTTCAATTAGCTCTTCTGATCATTCAACACCAATTCCTAAATAACCTGATGTCGAACTCAGTGGTCGACATAATGTTACGCAAACCATCTCACACGTGGTCATGAGATCCATTTTCCCAGCATTAGTATTCGATTGGGTTACCACAGTTTAGATATAATTTAAACAGTACATTATTACTGAAGTTCCCACAAATGTGTATATCTCATTTCCTGTTTTATAACATGTCCAGCATTTGTATTGCAGCTTTCACTTTGATATCTAACTCCCATCAATGTTTGCTCCTCCTTGCTGTTTACTAGATTCCTCCTTCCTAGATTCTGTGGAATCTGAGCGACGTGGTCTCTGGGGAGATTAATGGTGGATATCATCTCGCCACATCATTTATAATCTTCTCCAACTTTAATTTCTCCAGATCTCCCGTTATGCTGATTGAGTAGAGAAGGACAATGATTTTCCAACAATGCACTCTATTCCCCCAGAGAGCTGATACTGCTCTAACCTGGGTGGGAACCTTACAGCAGGCTGGTAAAGCATTGCTGCTGCTGTACAGGTTCTTAGTGAGATCACATCTGGAGTAGTGCGTACAGATTTAATCTCTTCAATGAAGAAAGGATGTTGTTATATTGGAAGCAGCTCTGAGATGGTTCCCTCAACTGATTCCTGCAATGAAGGTGCTAGCATATAACGAAAGGATGATCAGGTTGATCCAGTAGCCATTGGAGTTTACAAAAATTAAGGATGATCTTATTTCAACATAGATGACAGAAGGATTCAACAAGTGAAGTGCATTACTCACATAGTGGAGGAATCCATTCCGTTCTCCAGCCTGTTAAACAGGAACAACAGAAGTATATTCGGGCTTTCGAACCTGTTACACGAAAACAGGACGAGGCTATTCAGCCCCTGGAGCCTGAAATACATTTACAGAAGGAGGCCAATCAGCCACTCGAGCCTATAACAGTCGGCCATGCTGCACCAGTATCCTTCTAAACAGCAACAGGATCAGTCCATTCAGCCTCCTCAAGTCTGTAACATAGGAACTGGAAGAGGTCACACAGTGACTGGAGATTGTTACACTGGGATAACAGGAGGCCGTTCAGACCCACCGAGCCTATTGCAAGGGAATTGGATAAGGATAAAAACTATCTGAGGCTTCTTTAATGAGAAAAGAACAGGTAATTTCGACACGTGTCTGTTGTATGGGAACAAGAGGAGACCAATCAATCCCTCGGTCCCATCTCCGGGATACATGAGGAGACCGTTCAGTATTTCCATCTGTTATGGAGAAGTATGAGAAGACCCATCAGACCCTCAAAATGTTAGACAGCAACAGGAAGATTCTATAATCTCCAAATCCTCTAAAGCATCAACAGGAGGAGGTCATTCTGGCCTTGGAGGTGGCAACATGGGAACACCAGAAAGACGTCAGCCCATCGATTTTGTTCACCAGCAGGCTGATGAGTCCATTCAGCCACACATGACTCTTACACAGCAATTGGAGCAGATCTCTTAAAGCCTTGTGCCCATTAAACAGGAATTCAAAGAAAACGTCAAGGTTTTCGAAAGGGAAGAACTTATAATAATATTATACATCAGGGACTAAGTGTAACAATAAACTATTGTAATTTAAGGCAAATTTTTAGAGTCCATTGTTCAGGACATTTGTAAACTCAAACCACAATTCGTCAGACTCAACATGTTTTTACAAAAGCTAAACCGTGTTTGAATTGTTTGCTTGAGTTATTTGAAGATGTAATAAACAAGGTGGATAGTGGGAATCCTGGAGATGGAACAAATCTGGTCTTCCTGAAGGCATCGGATATGTCGCTTCTCCAAAGAGTAAATGGTAAGATCAGATAACATGGGTTTAGGGGTAATTTATTAGCTTGGATGGAGGATTGGTTAACTAACAAAATGTCGTCAGGTGGAATAAATGTGTCATTCGCTTTTGGCAAATGCAATTTGTGCCATTGATTTCAGTACTCATGCCTCAACCATTTGCAATCGATGGTATTACTGTACTCAGTTGACGGGAGAGAAAATACAATGCCACATTTTCAGATGACACTAACAGCGGTGGGAAATTACTTCGGAATGATGATGCAAGAGATTTTAAAACCATATGGATAGGTTGGGAGAATGGGCCAACATTTAGCAAGGAAAATTAAAGTGAATAAATATGGGGCTATTCAAGTTGGCCAGTATAATAGAAAGACAAATTATTACCTAAATGGAGAGAAAGTTCAAAGTGGTTAGGTGCAGAGGGATTTGGGTGCCTGCTTGCATATCACAGAAAACCTGCCTGCGGCTACTGCAGGTAAAGAGAAATGCAAGCCTAATTTCAGTGTTTATTTATAAAAGGATAGAGTAGAAAGGTAGGGAGTGTTGCTATAGCTATGCAAGGCATGAGTGAGGCTGCAACTGGAGTACCGTTTGGGTGTCCTGCAGAATGAGGTATTTCCATTGGAGGCAATTCAGAAGAGCTTCATTTGATTGATTCCATATTTGAAGTGTTTGTCTTATGAAGAGAAATTGAGCAGTTTAGGCCGATAGTCTCGAGTTTATAAGAATTCAAGGAGATCTCATTGAAGTCTGTAAAATGCAAAAAGTAATTGAAAGTGTATATGTGGAGTTGATTTTTTTTTCATGTGGCGCAATCTACAACAAGAGACTAGAGTTTTAGGGTGGAGAGATGGCAGGAAAGTGGAACAGAGGCCGTGTTGACATAAGCCTCATCGAGGGGTTGGGTTCCTCACAGATGCTCCTTGTTCTTATTCAACTCTTCGACTGTGTTGCCCAGGAATGGGGGAGGACTGGGTATCATATAGGAAGCAGACACTCCCGATAAATCATTTAGTGAGAACGTAGCCAGTAGGGTCACACAGTGACCAGCGCTGGTTTCTCAACTATCTACAGTCTCTATTAATGATCAGGAGGATGGAACAGATATACAGATGCTGTGTTTGGTGATGTCCATAAGACATAGGGGTGGAAGTAAGGCCATTCGGCCCATCGAGTCCACTCCGCCATTTAATCATGGCTGGTGGGCATTTCAACTCCACTTACCCGCATTCTTCCCGTAGCCCTTAATTCCTTGTGACATCAAGAATTTGTCAATCTCTGCCTTGAAGACATTTAGCGTCCCAGCCTCCACTGCACTCCACAGCAATAAATTCCACAGGCCCACCACTCTCTGGCTGAAGAAATGTCTCCGCATTTCTGTTCTGAATTTATCCACTTCTAATTCTAAGGCTGTGCTCACGGGTCCTAGTCTCCTCGCCTAACGGAAACAACTTCCTAGCGTCCACCCTTTCCAAGCCATGTATTACCTTGTAAGTTTCTATTAGTTCTCCCCTTAACCGACTAAACTCTAATGAATACAATCCAAGGATCCTTAGCCATTCCTCGTATGTTAGACCTACTATTCCAGGGATCATCCGTGTGAATCTCCGCTGGACACGCTCCAGTGCCAGTATGTCCTTCCTGAGGTGTGGGGCCCAAAACTGGACACAGTACTCCAAATGGTGCCTAACCAGAGCTTTATAAAGTCTCAGGAGCACATCACTGCTTTTATATTCCAACCCTTTTGAGATAAATGACAACATTGCATTCGCTTTCTTAATCACGGACTCAACCTGCATGTTTACCTTTAGAGAATCCTCGACTAGAACTCCCAGACCCCTTTGTAGTTTGGCTTTATGAATTTCTCACCATTGAGAAAGTAGTCCATGCTTGTATTCATTTTTCCAAAGTGCAAGACGTCGCATTTGCTCACATTGAATTCCATCAGCCATTTCCTGGACCACTCTCCCAAACTGTCTAGATGCTTCTCCAGCCTCCCTTACACCTCAGTACTACCTGCCTATCAACCTACCTTCGTATCATCGGCAAACTTCGCTAGAATGCCCCCAGGCCCTTCATCCAGATCATTAATATATAATGCGAACAGCTGCGGCCCCAACACTGAATCCTGCGGGACACCGCTTGTCACTGGCTGCCATTCTGATAAAGAACCTTTTATCCCAACCCACTGCCTTCTGTCAGACAGCCAATCCTCAATCCATGCCAGTAGCTCACCTCTAACACCATGGGATCTCCCCTTATCAAAGGCCTTTTGGAAGTCTAGATAGACCACATCCACTGGGTTTCCCTGGTCTAACCTACTTGTCAACTCTTAAAATAATTGTTATGTCGCTGTGATAAGTAAGAGAAAAAATTATCAAGAGAGGGTGGAGAGTCTGCAAATGATTCAGAGAGGTAAAAACAATAGATAATAGTTTGGCAGGTGGAATTTAACATGATATAATCTGTCATTCCATTTACAGGAATAATGGAAGGCAGTATGTTACTGAAATGGAGAGGGATTATATGCCTTAATGATACAGTGTACGGGGGGGGTTCACTCAAATCCGTTCAGACATGGGAGGTTTTGCTCCATCCTTGATCATCAGCTCCCAGACACTCCAAGTGACCCCATTGCTTGAATACTTTGATGTGGTTGATTGGTGGTGGGGATGGTGTTTTGACACATGCATCAAGGGGACGGCCTTTATCCAAGATATATTCATTTCTTTCTACGTGGAGACCCGATGACGATGGGAATGGCTGACTGCTTCTGAATGAAGAGGCCGTAACTGCTGCCAGGACAGTGGGTATTCAACAATATGATGTACTGTGATGGGTACACTGGAACATTAATAGAGAGAGAGAACTCCTTCAGTTCCTCTACCTCTCCCCATTGACATGGATACTCTACAGATGCCATGTACACCATCAGGAATCCCATTATAGTGGATACAATTGGCAGCTCCCTGCTGAGGGAGAAACAATCTATTTACCTCATCCACCATATATACCCTCCATCACCGAATGGTGACATCAATGTTGAGATACTGGGAAATGATGGATATGTCGCTGAGTTCTGCCTGGAAAGTTCTGGATCATAGAAGCTGAATGAAACTGAGACCCTAACAGCCCCTGGCAGCACCATCCTCCCCCTGGTGTGAAGCTGCAGGTCGTTGAAGGAGGTGATATCGTTCTGTGACCAGCTCCTTGTTCAGTCAGGGCCCCTCACACTCTGCTCCTGAGTTAAGTGAAACTTGGGAACCTGTTCCTGGAAAACCCAGGGTGGATACAGCAGATCCCTTTCCCCCCACACACTCACTCCATGGTTTCAGCACTTCCCCTCTCTGCAGCTTCTACTCCATTTGTTGTTCATGTTACAGGCCCAGATGCTGTAACTACAGTCCCCATGCTCCATCCAGAGTTGGGTCGCCAAATCCTCAGATCTCCCTGAATGTCTGAGGCAACTTACAGCATAACCTCCAGCAAACCATCCCCAGCATCACCACAAGATTTGTCTGATGTCTGTTATTCACAATGTAAATGCTGAAATGTTGTACCACCAACACAAAGCTCAAGGCCTCCTTCCCCATTGTGGAATAAAACTGTTGATGTTTCCACTGGATACTCCAACCACACGTTACATAACAGAGCACTTCTCACCTCTCCAATAGTCCTTCTGAATGACATAGCTCGTGTCTCAGCATAAAAGAGTTACATGCTTCTGTCCCTCTTAATGCTCTCATCTCTTTACCTGCTACTCCTGGCCTATGCCAGTAAACCTTACTCTCACGGGATATGTTTTAAGAAGATCTCGCACATTCTTCTCAATCTCTCACAGAAACCAAATTTTGATTTCTGAACTCAATCATCATCATCAGCTATTTCAGCTTCTAATCTTCCCATTGTTACTCTCTGCTCTTCCACAGGAGTTGTCACGACTGCAGGAAGTGAATTGTTGAACTTCTCCAAAATAAGAATCTCTCTCAGAAGGTCATAGGTTTGCTCTGATTTAATACCCTTACCCACCTTTCAAAATCACTTTGTTTGATCCTTTCAAACTCAATTTGCGTTTAATCAGCGACCCTTTTTTAGATTCCTGAAATGCTGTCTGTCGGCTTCTGGCCCAAGCAAATATGCACTTCAGATGGCTTTCTTCACCACCTCAAACTGGCGAGATACCGTCTCCAATAGGGATGCAAATACCTATCAGCTTTGTTTGGATATACTAAATCCACATGATCACTTGCCAATCCATTAGCCACTTTCTCAAATGAAATTCCAATGGCTTCTCCATCCTTCTCATCAAATGTAGATAATGCCTGGATGTATTTAAACAGAACCCCATTAGGCCATTGGTGACAATAGGGTTGATCAACCTCACTATCCTCCTCATCCTGCCGACCGTCTACCTTCATCTCCACCTTCTTTTCCAACTTTCCTCTCTAACTGCCAACTGTTTAATTTGAAACTCTCTGCTTTTCTTCTCTCCCTTTTTCTCTCTTTCTTCTTCATTTCCTTTTCTTTTATTTCTACTTTTCATCATAATTCAAACTGTTTCAATTCCTTCTCATGTTAAAAGTGCCTCATTTGAAATTGAATTCTCGCCATTCTCAAAGAGTCTGATGGCGTTTCCACAACACGCAATTGCTGAGCTATAGCTGTAATTATCTCTCATTTTCTCACAGACAAACGCAACCCCAACTCCAGATTGTCTGTCAATTCCTGCAGCTTTGCCTTCATTTCCTTTTGTAAAACCTCCAACTTCACTTCTTCCACACCTAGAGAACTCTTAGTGACTGAAATAATCTTTATACACAAAACACTGTTTAAACCAACCGAATTCAACATCTGAAACAAAAGACGCTAACAGCTACATACGCGACCTTTGAACCCAATAGCCTCCCGTTGCATACTCTCCAGTGTCTGCATGAGCTTATTCTGGATTATCTGGTTTCCTTCCACAACCCAAAGATATGCATGTCAGGTGAATTGGCCATGCTAAATTGTTTGTGGTTTTCAGGGATGTGTGGTTTAGGAGCCTTTGTCGGGGTAAATGTGTAATAATAGGGTAAACGAATGGGTCTGGTTAGGTTACTTCTCGGAGGGTTGGTGTGGACTTGTTGGGTCGAATGGCTTGTTTGCACACTGTAGGGATTGTAATTCTAAACCCAATTTGGTGTTACCAGACAAGAGTTCCCAGTTTGCTATAGACCAACCAGACTGCCTCAAGCTATTTTAAGAGGGTACCTTGGATGCCAAACTTTCCTTATTTTAAAGGTAGATGTGAAGTGGGTGTTCCAGATGTGATGCTACTTGTCACACCACTCACCATTAGCAAAACACAACATACTCAAACACTGTAATGAAAATCCATACAAAATGAAGAAGAATTTAGATTAATTTAACTATTGGAAACCATGACTGAATAATGGATATAGTAACTTCTACTAATGAACTGTTCCAATATACCAACATCCCATAAACACACCCCTTGGCAAAATGGAACATTCAGACATACATTCTTGCATACAGTTCTCCAATTCAGGAGGAAACATCATCAAGTCAGGTTTCAGAGAGATTAGCAGCTAGGGATAAGTGAGAGGCCGTTGTTACTACGATTTATGAAAAACCGTAAAAGCGTCGTCAGTAATTTACATGAGCCGTTTTCAGTTTGGCCTTTAAGATCTCTTATATGAAAAAAAAGAAATTAATCTTTTTTTTAAAGTGACAGCATTGTCACACACTTTAGATGGCTGGTCCTTTACTTAAAGGGCTTCCTTGATCGCAAGATCACCTGAGAGTGACAAATACAGGTACAGAGCAAGTTACAATGATGTATCTTATAACTTCTGAAACACGCCTGTCCATAGACCATCATATGGGTCATACCGGGAAGTGAACAACAGCCTGACATACACCATTTCACTTTTTTTGAGCTTCACAATGCCAGCACTCGATACACTAGGGAGCCAAAAACAAATGGCAGGGAAAGATACAGAGGGACAAAAAGAGTCACATTAAAGAAAGAAAGAGACAGTTAATTAACTGAAAAGATGTTGTGGAAATATGGGGAAAAAGACAGGGCAGTAGGACTAACTGGAGAAGTGAGATCTTCGAGAGTAAAATTACAAGAACGAGAACATTGAATAAAGGCATTGTCAGATCAGCTGAAATGGTATGTTACATCAAATTCTGAATCTGCTTAACAGAAAAAAAACCATAAACAACATAAACTGGGACAAGATGACAGCCCAGCATGGAGAGCTGTGCAGACCATGTTAGTGTGTTGCTCAGTAAACTACACTTTCTGCCCAGCATAGAGAGTATTGCAAACTTTACTATCATATGCTAACTATACTCGCATCAGATTACTATAATGTTTACAATGAGAAGATTTGCTGTGTGTGTGTTCATCAGAGACTGAGTGAGAGTCCGTGTGTGTGCGCGATACGCGTGGTTGAATGCGAAACTCATTGTTTGAGAAGGAACACACATGGAGGAAACTATTTTAAATATGAACAACTCTCTGTTAATCGACAGAGAGAATGAGGGAAGTTTCATGGACAAATGAGGTAAAGTGTTTGAGAATGTTAAAATAAAGACATTGCCAGACACAATAGCATTATACATCGGTGTACACATGAATGACAGATGGATGGGAGTTTGGTGTGTGGTCGAATCAGAATTGTTTCAGCAGGTTTGAAGCTGGGAGTGTCAGCAGCAGATTTGTGGCTTCGTTAAGACTGTACTTCATAGCTCAAGGTTCAAACAGCAGATGGAATAAACCAGTGAGATATATTCTGGGCTGGTGAGCATTTCAAGTTAGAAATGGTCAGGATATGGTGTCATGAATCAGCTCATGGTCAACGGGATCACCCACAGTTGTGACTTGTCTGCTTCAGTCGCAGATATTGGTCAGGGATGGGATGGAAACAGAGGAAGGAAGTGGAGTTTGTAACCAGAACAGTAGAGAGTGACCTCCCAGCTCTTAATATTTAAATAACAAAGGCAATGATACAGTAAATTGTAGTTCGCAGCTGCAACTGAGTAGGTCAATACAGAGAGTAACAATGCCAGCTCAGACAGGGAGACAGTCATTGAACACATTCATTGATGTAGTTAGTAGTGGTCTGTAGATTGAATATATGGAATGAGAGTTTCAACAGAAAAATAATAGTGACAAGAAGTGTAGACAATATAAAAGAACAGTAATACAATCATAACCGGTTTATAGAACAAAAATATCTGGACAGTGACACTTACCAGGAGCACCAACGATAGCCAGGAAAGGATAATGAAAATATTGAATAATGAAAAGAGCGTAATAGATCCACAAGGATAATGGCCACCAATTAAATGCAGAAAGACGCCAAACATAATAGGATAAACTCCTGTCTATTGCTGGAACATACCAGTCGAATGTTCCCAGATTCTGATACATGTTTGGAACATTCCAGTTCAATGTTCTCAGATTCTGATCTCTCCTCCCCCTCTCTCTGGGTCTGCTGTTCCCTGTCAGTGCTGTCGGTGATGCTCCCGCTCATGTTATGGGATAACACATTGAACGACGTCCATTTATCATTGAAAGATGGAAACTCTCCACTGAGATAATTAGAATCCATGGAGATTGGCATTAAGCACAGTCACTGAACAAACACTAGGAAAATTAGCAAAGGCTACGACAACGGAAGAATGGGCACAATCAACAGACAGGGGTGATCCCTTCCAGTTGGTGAACACTTCAGTGGTCCCGGACATTCAACCTCGGACCTTCTGGTGACCATCCTTCAAGGAGGACTTCAGGACAGGCAGCAGCGAAAAGTGGCCGAGCAGAAGCTGATTACAAATTTCGGTTCCCATAGGGAGGGCCTCAACTGGGGCCTTGGGTTCATGTCACATTGCAGGTGACCACCATTGCACTACACACACACACACACACACACACACACACACACACACACACACAAACACATAGGCACTCCTATACACACACATACATACGGACACATATGTACACAGACACGCACACAGACACACAGACACACCCTTACAGATACACACACTCTCACAGGCATCCGCATAGAGACTTAGACCACTCGACACTCATGCACACACATATATACTCTCTCTCACTGATACTCAAACCCCCCACCCCAGACATGCACACACTCCCACACTCACACATGCACCCCCTCACAGTCTTAAGACACTCTACATCACTACATGCACATATACACTTCCTCTCACACTCACAACCCACAACCAAGACAAACACACACACACAAACAGAGAAAGACCCACACGCACACATATATTTTGTGGGGTGAATTTGTACTTGCAGAGTTACATTGTACTTTGCTGAAAAAACTGCATGCATTCATGTAAAACTCTGTTATCTCACTTTTCAGATTAGAATCAATCTAAACATTATGGTATAGACAAAGAACACAGGGGCTAAAACCTTCAAAATATTGTCTAATTATCACTCGTTGTTTCTGCTAACCTGAGAATGCAACTTTAAAAGAAAAAGGTTTTGTGATTTACACATGAAAGAAGTGAAACTATCATGGTATTCGAACAGATGAAAGACTCAACAGACAATCAAGGTATTTTTCAATGTATAATTTCAGTTACATCACACTGTAAATTTTTGCTATAAATTCTGTGCCTTAGAAGTGTGTCCTCCACTATCACCTGATGAAGGAGCGGCGCTCTGAAAGGTAGTCTGCTTCCAATTAAACCTGTTGGACTATAACCTGGTGTTGTGTGATTTTTAACTTTGTACATCCCAGGCCAACACCGGCATCTCCAAATCATGACTAAACAAACAGGCTCAGTTAACCAGTTCCACACATCACTTTTCATATCACTATAAAAGGGAACATTTACTGGGTTTGGAAGGAATGGATGAGGGTTGCTGAGGGATGGACCAAAAATCTTTAAATCTTTTGGATCTTTTTTTAAAACTTGTATATGAGAGTATTAAAAGGCACTGCAGGGTTCTCTCTGTGTTCCACTCTGTTTATGAAAGGAGGCAGTTATAAAATAACAGATCGGTTGCATAAGAAAAAGTCGGGTGGGCAAGTTTCTAGATACCTTAACCCAAAGTATTCTACTTATTGACCAGTGTGAGGCTCCTCCTGGTTTTAAGTGCCCTGTTATCAAATCCTTTCAAAACCTTGGGATAGAGTATTGAGATTGATGCTCCGCAAAAGGCCAAAGCAATTCTGTCCCTATGGGCCTCTTACAGAGGGATAAGAGAAGGCCATTCAACCCATATTAGCCTGTTGCTACTTGAAAAGGTGGAAATCTAGAATATTGGCACATTTTGCCAACAGAATCATTCAAAACAAAGAGATGTGTCACTGCTGCTCTGTGAAGTGTTACTGAGAGGGCACCTGGAGTACATTGTGTTGTCTGTGTTTCTGTAACTGAGAAGGGATGGACCTCCATCAGATACAGTTTACTGGCTGCTCGTAATCCAGGGGTTGCTGTGTCATTTAATGTCTCGGGTCTACATAAGGACAGGAGGAGGCCATTCATGCTTTCCAGTCTATTCCAAAAGGTCACGAGAAGCCTATTCTCGAGTCTGTTTCAGAAGGGCAGGAAGTGTTTCTTTAACTTTTTGTTACGCATAAATATTAGTTTTAAATTAGTTTTGGAATAGTAAAGACCTGATGAAAGCATTAAGGTTCTAACTTTGAATAAGGCCAAATTTGAAAGTGTTACGCGAGCCCTGTAAAAGGCTGATTGGAATACCCTATTCACAGTAAAGGGATGGTTGTAAAATGCAAGGCAATCTAAACGTGGTTTCAGAGAGTCCAGAGCCAACGTGTTCCCATGAGTGAGACGGGCAAGGCTGGTGGGTGCAGAGAGTGCTGGATGGCTAGATATATTGATGTTATGGTCAAGGTAAGGAAGGAGGCATATGTCAGGTAAACAGAGCTGAGATCAAGTGAATCCCGAGAGGTGTGTAAGGGCAGCAAGTGTATCGTCAATGGGGAAATCGGGCCAAAATATGTGGACAAGAGATGGCTTTAGAAATAGGGTTAACGAGGCATTGAAGAAATTATACAAATCCTTTAATGTCAAAAGATTAATTTGGGAGAGAATAGAGCACCTTAAAGATCAGTAAGGCCACCTATGTGTGGAACCACAGGAGATTGGAGGGATACAAAACATGTATTTCTCCTCAGTTTTTAGTGTGGACGAGTTTACATGAACGACAGAATGAAGAAATATATAGTGATATCTTGAAAGTGTCTATATTACAAGGAGATGTTAGACATTTTAAAACATATAAAGGTGAACAAATCCTGGGACCTGAGCAGTTATATCCCAGATGTTTGTGGGAAACTAAGAAAGAGATTGCTCAGCATTTTGCTGATATATTTTTAACATTGATTTCCACAGGTGATTTTCAAAAGACTGGAGGGCTGCTAACATAGTGTCATTATTTAAGAAAGTAAGGGAAAAACAGGTAACCATAGATCGGTGAGCCTGAGGTTAATGGTGACTAAATTGTTGGAGGGGATTTCGAGGAAAAAAATCGATATGCATTTGGAAAGACAAGGACTGAAGAGGGCTTTGTACTTTGGAGATCACATCTCACAAACTGGGTGGAATTTTTTGAGGAAGTGATGAAGATGATTAATGATGGCAGGACAGTGGATATTGTCTTTTTGGAACTCAGTAAGAAAGCCAAAATGTTCTACATGGTAGACTGGGTAGCAAGGTTAGACTGCCAGGAATCCAGGGATATCTCGTCATTTAGATCCAAAATTTTCTTGGATATTGGAAACAGGGCGTGACAGTGGACATTTGTTGATTAAACTTGGAGACCTGTGACCAGTGACGTGCCGCAAAGATCAATAGTGGGCCCACTGCCTTTTGTCACTGATACAAATCATTTACATTTGAGTATATGAAGTATTGTCAGTAAATTTGTAGATAACAACAAATTTAGTGGTGTAGTCGACAGTGAAAAATTAACTCTCAGACTATAATGGGACTTTGCTTAGGTGAGCCGAGGAGTGGCAGATGGAGTTTATTTTATTTAAATGTGAGGTATTGCATTTTGGCAAGACAAATCAGGGCAAGATATATAGGTAGGGTCCTGTCGAAAGCTGCCAATCAAAGAGAACGCCATAGAAATTATTGAATCCCTACAGTGAGGAAACCACCTATTCGGCCCATCGAGGCCACACTGAACCTCTAAACAGTATTACACTGGACAAACCCCTCCCCTATCACTCTGAGCCTGCATTTCCCATAACTAATCCACCTCGCCTACACATCCCTGGGTACTTTACGCAATTTAGCATGGCCAATCTACCCTTATCTGTATATCTTTATACTGTCGGAGGAAAACATAACATCTGGAGGAGACTCACGCAGACACGGGGAGAATGTGCAATCTCCACACAGGCTGTCATTCAAGGATAGAATTAAACCCAGATCGTTGTGCTCTGAGGTAGCAATGCTAGTCACTGAGCTACTGCGTCACCTCGTGGTGCAGGTTCTCTGTTCCTTTAAAGTGCCGTCACAGGTAAACAGCGCAGTGAAGAAGGCACTTGGTGATCTTCCCTTTATTGGTCCGTGCTTTGAGTCTAAACATTTTCACGACGTGTTGCATCTGTACCGGACATTGGTTTGGCCACTTTTGTAATATTGCCCTTAATTCTGGTCTCCCTGCTGTCGGTAAGATGTTGTCAAACTTGAAAGGGTGTAGATGCGACTTAAAATAATGTTGCAGGTGTTGGAGGGTTAGAGCCACAGGGAGAGTTTGAATAGGCTGGGACTACTTTCAAGTGTTGAGGCTGAGGGGGTGACCTTAAAGAGGTTTATAAAATCATGAGGGGCAAAGCTAAGACAAACAGTTAACGTCTTTTACCCAGGATAGGCGACTCCAAAATTAGAAGACAAAGATTTAAGGTGAGAGTGGAAAGATTTAAAAAGGAACATGAGGGACAACATTTTCACACAGAGACTTGCTGTGTGTATGGATTGAACAGCCAAAAGCGGTGGTGGAGGCAGGCACAGTTACACCATTTAAAATGCAGTTAGATGGATACATGCATAGGAAGTGTTTAGAGGGAGATGGGCCAAATGCTGGCAAGGGGGACGAGATTTATTTAGGATATTTGGTCGATGTGCGCGATCAGACCGAAAGGTATTTTTCCATGCTGCACATTTCTGAGACTCTATTGCCTCTTGAGTGTATAACACAGGAACAGGAGGAGGCTATTCAACTTCTGATTTCTGTCAGGCAACTTGTTTGTTCAATTGCTGAGAGTAAAATACAAAAATACATCATTCAGATTTTGATGGTGTTTTACAAAGGCTTTTATTCAAGAGAAGCTGGAAGTTATGTGAAGAGGCCATTCAGGCCCTCGACACCATTCCACAGGAGCAGCAGGTGAGCACAGAGCTATTGGAACCTGTCAATCAGTAGCAGGAGGGGGACATCTACTATCGGTAACCTTGGATCAGGAGGCAGTCACACAGCTGCTCAAGATTGGGACACATAACAGGACGCAGTCATTCAACTGCTTGAGACTGTGACGCAGGGACAGGAGGAAGTCACTCAGAGCTCGAAACTGGGGCACAGTGAAATCTGGAGGTTAGTGAGGCCCCAGCATCCTGTTATGCAAGGACAGCAGGAGGTGACTCACTCCCCACAAGTATAGGACACTGGGAGAGAAGGGGAGTTTGCTTGGAACAAACAGAAATATATGAATATGTTGCATGAGTGGTCCATTCAATCCTGCCCCAACATTCACGCAGACCACGGCTGATCTGATGGTGATTCCCTCATTCCATTTTATGGAGACTCCGCTCACTGCATCCTCTGCGCCGTTTCTTGGTCATGTTGCAGACTCAGCTGCTGCAAGAACACTCACCATGACTCATGCAGAAGGATGGGTCTAACAGGATGAGTCAGGATTTGAGGGGTCCAATGACAAGAATTAAAACACAAAATATTGGTATTGTCAGATGTTTCGTACTCTGACATTCGCAATCCAACTCGCATAACCAGCCCAACCATTACATATTCAGAATGGAGCACTGTGTAGATCCGGCTAGTGTACAGCTGTATGCAACCCATCAATGTGCAGAGTGAAACTCTGTGCAGCCCACACCAATGCTGGATCTATAATCCTGGACTAAATGTTCAGTGTGGGGAGCTGTGCAGTCCGCACTGGGTCATTCATATACAAACACAGGCTGTTGCATTGTTTGGTAACACTGTATTAGATCACTGCCCAGTGTGGTGAAAAATGTAACCAATGGTGGAAGTGACAGAATGTGCAGTTCCCATCCTGCTGTCCTTGCATAACAGGATGCTGGGGCCTCACTAACCTCCAGATTTCACTGTGCCCCAGTTTCGAGCTCTGAGTGACTTCCTCCTGTCCCTGCGTCACAGTCTCAAGCAGTTGAATGACTGCGTCCTGTTATGTGTCCCAATCTTGAGCAGCTGTGTGACTGCCTCCTGATCCAAGGTTACCGATAGTAGATGTCCCCCTCCTGCTACTGATTGACAGGTTCCATATCTGCACTGTACCTTGACAAGGGGTGCTGCGAATGTGAAAATCAATGTGAGGAAGCGATGTAAATGGAAACAATTTAAATACCAATAGTTCTGATTGAGGCGCATATCTTTCGAGTATTTAACGTTGAAATAACTGAGATAATATCCAATAAGGTTTTGTGAACGGTGCAAAGAATTAAGAGGGGGATGATGATGTTATAGTGGTTGCACTATAAGCCTCCAAATAATCAATGGGAATTAGAGGAACAAATATTCAGAGAGACTGGTGAGACTTGCAGGAGCAATAGCGTTGTCATTAAAGGTGATTTTAATTTTTCTAACATAGACTAGGACTTCCAGATGGTTCAGAACTTAGATGGAACATAAGTTGTTAAGTGTGTTCAGGAAAGCTTCCACAAGCAATATAGAGAGATTCCTATTGGGGAAGGACAAACTCGACCTACTGTTGAAAAATAAGGTCGGATAGGTGACGGAGGTAAAGTGGGCGAGCATTTTGGGAATAGTGACTAGATCTGTGTTAGTTTTAAAGTAGTTATGGTAGGGACAAAATTGGTCCAAGTTGTAAGATACAATTGGTCCAAGATACAAGTTCTAAATTGGGGCAAGGCGTATGTTGTTTGAATTAGACAGAGGATTGCAGGTGATGATTGGAGTAGTTTGTTTCGAGGCAAAACGATCCCAGGCAAGTAAGAGGGCTTCAAAAGTGAGATAGCTCGAGTTCAAGGTCTATACGTTCCTGTGAGGGTGAAGGGAAAGTGATGCTGGAAGAGAGAACCCTGGATAACAAGAAATATTGAGGCTCTGACCAGAAAAAAAATGAAGCATGGCTCAGGTACAGGCAGTTCGTATCAAGGAAATCCCGGGAGGTACACAGGGGACAGAGGAGTTTACCGAAGAAGGAAATCAGCAGGACGAAAAGGGAGTATGAGATAGTTTTGGCTGAGCAGATTAGTGTGAATCCAAATTCAGAGTAGTAAAGAAAAAGAACCAGAGAGAGAATAGGACATCTTCAAATCCAAAATGGGCACGCATGTGTAAAACCTCAAGAGATGGTTGAGTTCCTCAATTCCCCATCTGTGTTTATCATGAAGAAAGACATGAAGACCTGTGACCTTTGGGAGGTTAGTTGTGATATCTTGGTACAGTCCATATCACAGTAGAGGTGCTGATGGACATATTAGAATGCATAAAGTCAGATAAATCTCTTGGTCCTGACCAGATATTTCCAAGAGCACTGCAGGTGGCGAGAGAAGACAGTTCAGGGGCCAAGGACCCGGAAGACTGTGTGGTAACAAATGTGCCCTTATTCAATAAGGGTTGAAAAGAAAAGCCTGGGAAAGATAGACCAGTAAGCTTCATATCTGTTTTCACTAAACCGTTTGAGAAGGTTCTGAGATATTAGATATGCATGCATTTGGAAAAACAGAGTTTGACTTGGAGCAGTCAGCATAGCTTTGTACGTAACAGATCGTGCCTTAGAATTTTTGTTAGAGTTTTTGAGGAAGTGACCAGGAAGGTTGACAAGGGCAGGGTGGTGGACATAGTCTATATGGATTTAAGTAAGGCCTTTGATAAGGTTCCACATGGTAAGTCGATCTGGAAGGTTAGATCGCATGGACTCCAATGTAAACTGGCAAATTGGTGACACAATTGTCTTGACGTTATGAAGCAAATGGCTATGGTGGAGGTATGCTTGTCGGACTGGAGGCCTGCGACTAGTGGAGTGCCTCAGTGTTCGGTCCTGGGCCCATTGCTGTTCGTTGTCTTATACCAATGATTTGGACCAGAGTGCACAACGCAAGGTTAGTAAGTTTGCACATGACTCGAAATTAGGAGGCATCATTTACAATGAGAAACATTATCAGAAATTGCAGCAGTACCTTGGTCAGCTGAGGATTTGGGCTCAGAAATAGCAATTTGAGTTTAATACAGATAAGTGTGACGTCTTACATTTTGGAAAGTCAAATCCAGGTAGGAGTTTAATGCTGAATGAGAGGGCCTTAAGGAGTGTAGTGGAACAAAAGGACGTTGGAGATCAGGTGCACGAATGTCTGAAATTTGAGTCACAGATACACTGGACAGTGAAGAAGGCTGTTGGCACACTGGCCTTCATCAGGGCATTGAGTAGAGAAGTTGGGACGTTATATTGCAGTTGTACAGGATGTTGGTTAGGTTGCAGTTGGAGTGTTGTGTTCAGTTTTGTTCATATTGCTCTAGAAAGGATATTATTGAATGAGAAAGAGCGTAGAACAAATTTCCACAGATGTTTCCTGGGCTAAATGCTCTAAGTTATAGGCAGAGGTTGGACATGTTAGAACTTATTTCTTTTCAGCGTAGGATACCGAGGGGGTTCTTATTGAAGTGTAACTCTTATAAAATTATGAGAGGCCTGCATGGGGTGAAGACTTCAATTTTTTTCCCAAGGTTGGTGAATCGAGGACTAGAAGACATCCATTAATGTTTGGAAAGGAAAAAAAAGTACATAAAAAGGAACCTGAGGGGCAACGTTTTTACATAGAGTGTGGGATGCATACAGACTGAGCTGCCAGTGGAAGTGATTGAGGTGGGTACAATAACAACATTGAAAAGGCATTTGGACAAACACACAGATAGGTAAGGATTAGAGGGATACAGAACAAGGGCAGGGGAATGGGGTGAGTCTGGATGGACATTCTGGTTGCCATGGTCCAGTCATACTGGGAGTCTCGTGCAAAATGTCTGCAAATGAGTGTGTTTTGGAGTGGAAACAGAGTGGGGGAGACTGAGAACAAATGTCATTGAAGGATATGTTCACAGGTTTCAGAATGCTGAAAAGAAGACATTTCGATAGTATCATACAACACGGGTCAGTACTTTGAAGAGTGATGAGTGAAAGGGATATTGCTGTGAGTTTAGACAATGGAGACTTTTGGATGAGCATTTGTTCTGCAGCTTTGTAACTAGGAGTGAGGACAGCAGAGTCCTCGCCTCACTGGGCTGAATCTAACAAAAAATTGTCTCAGTGACATTTTCATTAAGTGTGACAGAGATTGTCTGCACGAGGCTGAACTACTTTCCTGGTGCTATCTTACCAAACTCATCTCATTAACTACCCACCCCACTCCATTGTGTCCCTCTCATACAATGCCAGCTCGATTCTCCCACCCATCATGACTGGAAGTACTCCTGGAGATGCTCCTGGATATTCCATGACCCCTGACACTGGGGCCATCTTTAAACGGCCAAGGGGCACATGGTTGAGCTTTCTCAGTTTGCAGCGGCCCTGCACAGTTTACCCTGAGCATGGCAGATAAGGGGAAATTACATCACGTTTTTCGACAGGGGCACCGAGGTCCTGGTGGATGGGCTAGTACAAAAGGGGACCATTCTCTTCCCAGAGGGATCACACCACCAGACGCAGCGAGCCTGGTCTGAGCTCACCACCCAGCTCAGTGCAGTATCTGGGGTCTGAGTAAATGTCCAGCAAAACAGGACAAGCTTCAATAACCTTCCCCACTCTGTTAGGATAAGGGTCACCATATTCTCTCTGCTCCCTCACACTCACTGTATGTCTGTTAGAGCACCGGTTCCCGAACAAAGCTCATGCTCTCCCACTCTCACTACTGCATACAGCACCATCCCTCTCTTTCTCTCTGCTTCTCTAATGCCCCCCCACAGAGTTACAGAATATTCTGGGGAATGCCAATTATGGAATTTTCCAGATCATGTTCCAACTTATTCCCAGTTTCAGTAAAGCGGCTGTGCCCCAGTGTGTGACATGTAAGAGGATGGAGTAGAGATGTACGTTTTTCAAATCACACACAATTGAAATCCATCATGAGGCCATTCAGTACTGCAAACATGCTCCAACATTCAATACGTTTGGAGGTGAAATGATAGTTTTCTCAGCTCCACGTTACAGGAACTTTCAGTCATTCAACTCCCAGCTTCCTGTTACCGAGCAGACGATTCTCAGAAACTTTTTACCCAGTGTTTCTTCTTGCATGTGTCCGATGGCATTTCCCATGGGGACAGACTCCTCGAACAATATATTTCATCTGCTTTCGAAATTCATACAATAGTCAGCATGCTTTCCACAGACCAATCAAAAACATGCACTTAATTTACGGTTATCGATATCCAATCACAATTAGACATTCTGGTTATTTCACTTGTCTCACCTTATTGTATTCAGTAAAAGAAAGCTTCCAAAAACTTGTAAAATACAATTTCAAGAAGAGAACGTTTTTATCCTCAGCCCTTATCATGACGATTATCCCAAATACACCTTTTTTGTGTCATGAATGTTTCTTTTGCCCTTTGTCTGTGACTGATTCTGTGTGTAACAGTTACACAGTCTCCCACTCAGTTGGCTGGATGGTTGGTTTGTGATGCAGAGGGAGGGCACCAGCGAAGGTTCAATTCCCCAAACTGACTGAGGTTACCATGAAGAGGATGCTCTCTCAACCTCACCCTGTCACCCAAGGTGTGGTGACATTCAGTGTAAACCACCATGAGTGGTCTATCTAATGAGAGCTCTTTGGGACTCTATTCTATCAATGTTAGCATTTTAATTTTTTTTTAAATTTTGACTGAAAAATAGATTTTTATTATTATGTTAAAACAAAGCAAAACAACTCAAATAACTGAACAATATTTCACCCATGTGCATGTACATACAAAATAAGTTAAAGTCTATAAACGGACAGAAGAAAAACAAAAATAAACAATAAATAATAAATAAATAATACAGCTCAGAAGAAGAAAGCGATAGCTCTTGTTCTTCGAGAGCATTAACTGATATACATTAATATGTTCACAATTCTTCATATTAGTTTCATTAGACAATATCGTCATTGCTATATAAAAGCCATTTTTAGACTGGCAGTTAAGCCTAATCGTGATAATCCAAAAAAGATTGCTATATCTTATATAAGTCTCTGCTTTCTGGCGCACCATACAGGTCAAAACGTCCAAAGGGATATTCTCCATGATGAGCTTACCACGAGCCAGTAGACCCGGGGGGTGGAGGGGGGAGGCGGGGGTGTTTCAGACATCAGACACAACACAATACTTTTCCGAGTAAAGGAAGTGTGGGGGAGGTACTAAACGAGTATTTTGCATCAGTATTTACTGTCGAAAAGGATACGGAAGATATCACATGTAGGGAAATAGATGGAGACACCTTCCAAAATGTCCATATTACGGAGGAGAAAGTGCTGGGTGTCTTCAAACGTTTAAAGGTGGATCTATCCCCAGGACCTGATTAGGTGTACCCTAGAACTCTGTGGGAAGCTAGAGAAGTGTTTGCTGGGCCTCTTGCTGAGATTGTTGTAATATGGATAGTCACTGGTGAGGTGCCGGAAGACTGGAAGTGGCAAACGTGGTACCACTGTTTAAGAAGGGTGGTAAGGACAAGCCAGGGAACTCTCGACCAATGAGCCTGACGTTGGTGGTGGTCAAGGTGTTGGAGGGAATCCTGAGGGACAGGATGTGCATGTTTTTGGAAAGGCAAGGACTGATTAGGGATAGTCAACATGGCTTTGTGCATGGGGAATCATGTCTCACAAAGTTGATTGAGTTTTTTGAGGAAGTATCAAAGAGGATTGATGGGGGCAGAGGGATAGATGTGATCCATATGGACTTCAGTAAGGGTTTCGACAAGGTTCCCCATGGGAGACTGATTTGCAAGGTTAGATCTCATGGAATACAGGGAGAACTAGCCATTTGGATACAGAACTGGCTCAAAGGTAGAAGACAGAGTGTGGTGGTGGAGGGTTGTTTTTTAGACTGGAGGCCTCTGACCAGTGGAGTGCCACAAGGATCGGTGCTGGATTCACTACTTTTTGTCATTGACATAAATGACTTGGATGCGAGCATATGAGATACAGTTAGTAAGTTTGCAGATGACAACAAAATTGGAGGTACAGTGAACAGCGAAGAGGTCACCTCCGATTACAACAGGATCTTGACAAGATGGGCCAATGAGCTGAGAAGTGGCAGATGGAGTTTAATTCAGATAAATGCAAGGTGCTGCATTTTGGGAAAGCAAATCATAGCAGGACTTATACACTTAATTGTAAGGTCCCAGGGAGTTTTGCTGAACAAAGAGACCTTGGAGTGCAGGTTCATAGCTCCTTGAAAGTGGAGTCGCAAGTAGATACGATAGTGAAGAAGGCGTTTGGTATGCTTTCCTTTATTGGTCAGAGTATTGAGTACAGGAGTTGAGAAGTCATGTTGCAGCTGTACAGGATATTGGTTTGGCCAGTGTTGGAATATTGCGTGCAATTCTGCTCTCCTTCCTATCGGAAAAAGTTGAGAAACTTGAAAGGGTTCAGAAAAGATTTATAAGGATTGGAGGATTTGACCTATAGAGAGAGGCTGAATAGGCTGAGGCTGTTTTCGCTGCAGCTTCGGATGCTGAGGGATGACATTATAGAGGCTTTCAAAAATATAAGGAGCATGGATAGGTTATATAGGGAAAGTCTTTTCCCTGGGGTCAGGGAGTCCAGAAGTGGAGGGCATAATTTTAAGGTGAGAGTAGTAAGATGTAAAAGAGACCTACAGGGTAACTATTTCACACAGAGGGTGGTACGTGTATGTAATGAACTGCCAGGTGAAGTGGGGGAGGCTAGCACAAGTGCAACATTTAAGTGGCATTTGGATGAGTATATTGAATAGGAAGGGCTTGGAGGGTTATGGGCCGGGTGCTGGCAGGTGGGACTAGATTGTATTCGGATATGTGGTTGGCATGGACGGGTTGGACCGAAGGGTCTGTTTCCATGCTGTACATCTCTATGACTCTATGACTTATATTAATCTGTTTTTTGGTGCACCATACTGGTGAGAAAGTCCAAAGGGATATTCTCCATGATGAGCTTACAAAGACCCAACACATCCTGGGAGTTTCAGACATCCAACACAACAGAATATTATTTCCTAGCACAGAAAGTAAGGATATATTTTTTCCCATGTGCATCTGCGTAAGATACTCTGCGCAGGTGCAGGGAAAGAGAAACCGTGTCCATCTCCAATTCGGTCCCCCAAGACCCACTCTACCGCACCGAACACAGTGATCCGATATATACGAAACCTGCAGCAGGACCACATACAATGAGTAAGAATGCCTGTAGTCATTCTGCATTTAGGACATGCTGAAGATAATCCCACTTTGAATTTTGAGAGATAATGTGGTGTTAGATAGGCCCTATGAAGAATTTGCAACTGCATGGAATTGGTCCTTTTACAGATCAAAATCCTTCGAGCATTTTCACAAATATTCTCCCATGTCTCCAAAGAGATCTAAACCCCCTAACTCTCCCGCACAGACATCACGAAGCTGCACAGTCTTGTCTGAGGGGACACTCTCCAACAAATGATAAAGGGTACTGACAGAGAGTGTATTCTTAGCAGTAAGCACCCGCTTCTCTGTATCGGATCTATAAGAGTCTGTTAAAAGAGTGTGTTTTTAAAATCAAATCTCTAATCTGGAAAAAAACAGAAGAAATCTCTACTAGGTAGTTCATACTTACGAGTTATTTGATCAAATGATATCATTGTTTCTCCCTCAAGTAACACGTGGTGGCTCAATGGTTTGCACGGCTGATCCACCGCACCAGGGTCACGGGTTTGGTTCCAGCCTTGGGTGACTGGCTGTGTGGAGTTAGTATGTTCTCAACTGTGACTGCGTAGGTTTCCTCCCACAGTCAGAAAGATGTGCAGGTTAGATGAATTGGCCAATGCTAAATCACTCAAAGTGTTCAAGGATCTGTAAGTTCAGACATTAGTCAGGGTAGGTATAGAATGGTAGGGGAATGGGTCTGGGTGGGTTACTCTTCAGTGGTTCGAAGTTGACTTGCTGGGCCCAAGGGCTTGTATCCACACTTTAGGGATTCTACTAATTCTAAATCACTCAAGCAAGGTACTCCCCTGGCTGCCCACAGTTTTCACCTGGAATCCATTATCCCCGGTTGACAACCCTGGTATAGCAATTAAAGCGGTAAGAAACATGATTTTGGCTGTATTGCTCTCGATCTGACGCATTGTTCTTCAAGTTTTAACAGTATTGATAATCATTAGTTTTTGACAATACTCCATAAATCCCAGGCACGAACATAGGATGATTAAAAAAGCTTACTTGATTGCTTTTAATCTGGGAGATCTACCCCCCGCAATCTGTGGGGCAGTTGCAATTTTGTTAGCTTGATAAGGAATTGCTTATGGTGGCAAATAAAAGAGCTAAACCAGCCATTCTATTTCCGAAATATCTGTCTGGGAAACATCAAAGAAAACATTCACACGGCGTCTCGGAAATGAGGAAGGACAGTCATTTTAATAACAGCTATCCGATCGAGCCAGGATATTTGAATTGCCTCCCATCTTTGAAGGTTTTGTTTAATTTTGTCAAACAAATGGACACCGTTCACATTAAATAAATGATCAAAGACAGATGTAATGACTATACTGAAATAGGGAAACCACCCCCGTGACCATTTAAAAGGAAACCAGGATTTGCCCTTAGTATCAGGTATTTCCCTAAGATCTCCCATAGGCATGGCCTCCAACTTTGTAAAATTAATTTATTGCCCGAAAAGGCAACAAGCGAATTCATGCATTGCATCACATGACCTACCGAAATTACGGGATTTGACAAAAAACATAAGACTCTCATCTGCATACAATGTAATCTTTCGTGACTTCTATCCCACTTCTGGGTCAGATGTGTTGACATCCCTACGGATGGCCTCCTCCAGTGGCTCAATCCCCAACGTAAACAACAATGGTGAAAGGTGTCAACCTTGTCGGCTGCCTGGAGAAATATTAATATTACTGGTTGGCCACACTATTAGTGAGAACCGCAGCCAGAGGATCAGGGTAAAGGATCCTCACCCACTTGATAAAATCTTTGCGTAGACCAACCCGTTCTAATGTACAGAAGAGATCCGGCCACTCAACCCAATCAAATGCTTTCCCTCATCAAAAGAGATCAATAATCCCTGGACAGATTGTTGTTGACACTCTTGGATCATATTGAGTAAACTCTTCACATTGTAGGAAGATCTGCGGCCCTTTATAAAGACTGTTTGGTCCTCTTTGGTAACGGAAGGCAGCAAAGTTTCCAGCCTTAATGCACGGGTCTCAGAATGGATTTTGAAACCAACATTTAAATTTGAGATTGGCGTGTAAGAAGCACAATCCTCCAGGGTCTTCCTTTCTTCATCATCATAGAGATATGAGCCTCTCTTAAGGATAGAGGGATGGGTTCGTGACTGTATGAGTGACAGAACATGTTAAACATCAGCCCTGACAATAGGTTTATAAATTATCTATAAAATTCACGAGGAAATCTGTCAGGAATGTGCACCTTTGCATTCTGAAGCTGCTTCACACCCTCCTGCGCAGACAATGGTGCATTAAGGCACACCACTTATTCAGGGTTACTCCTGAAAAATGAAAAGTGACTCCATTTTAATCCATCTGTCCTCATAATGCTCAGTCTGAAATAATTCGGAGAAAAATCTTGGACAGGAGACACCAAACTTTTTGGAATTGAAGGTAAGGATCCCAATACCTTCCCTAATTGAGGTAATGGCTTAGAGGGGCGCTCGTTTTCCTGGCAAGATAGAATAAATACCTGCCTGACTTATCACCATGCTCAAACAGCCTTTGTTTAGCAAAAGTAAGTTCCTTCTTGGCTGTCTGTGTGAGCGTGGAATTCACTGTAGACCGAATCGTTGTAATCCTCTGCAGCTTAGCTACTGAGGGTCTATCACAGTATGCCCTCTCGGCTGCCCTCAGCTGTGCCTCAAACCAGCGTTCCTGCTCCCCCTTCTGCTACATCCTAAGGAATAATTATTCCCTTGGCATAAGCCTGAACAATTTCCCATAGAATGGATGGTTTACTGGTTGAATCTGAATTAATGGCTAAGAAAGATCTGAATTCATTACAGAAATACTCAATGAACTAACTAGTCTTAACAATAAAGGGATACATTCGCCAGTGTCTCGAATCTGTTATATTTCCCTAAATCTTTATCAATAAGTATGGTCAGAAATGGTAATATTTCCAATTGTGCAGGATGCCACCGAATCTAAGATTGTTGCAGGGATGGGGAAGAAATCGAACCTGGTGTGGCATTTCTGCGGGTAAAAGAAGATATTAAAAGCCCTACTTGTGAGGTAGATGTACCTCCAGACATCCACCAGCTCTAGTTCTGTATACAAATCCACCATATTACTTACATTATAACGAGGGTATTGAGGGACCTTCGGACATTCTGTCCACTGTGGGTTCCATAAGACAGTTGAAATCTCCTACGATAATGTGCCATGATGCTAGAAAATGCATCTACCAGGATTTTAAGAGGGTACGCCGAGGTGGGGGTGGGGGGTCGCAATTACTGTTCAAAATATTGGATTATTTACCATAGTTCAAGGCTTGGGGGATTATGATCCTTCTGTGAGTATCAAATACAATCTAGCAATTTAAATGCAAGATTCTTCTTATCCAGTATGGCTTCTCCCCTACTCCTACTATTAAAAGACGAAAATTAAAACCCATTCAAACCCGCCCTGCTGTAACGTCAAATATTTCTTGTCATCGAGGTGCATCTGCTGCAATAGGACAAGGTCAACCCTCTCCTTGTTAAGGCTAGAAAGTACCTTTTTCCTCTTAACTGCGTCCCCTTAATGCTCAAGATATACCATTGAAGCATGACATTAGCCATAACACACTGGAACAACATTTGAACTCCAGAGAGGAAGAACTTGAATGACAAATCGCTGAGCATCAATGAAAAAAGACTCATCGAGCCTAAAAAAAACATACTAACTAAAACTACAACAACTAACACGCTTTCAAAATGTTCTACAACTAAATACATATAAAAACAAACAAAAAACAGGCTAAAAAGTGTCAATGACACTCAGGAGGGGCATTTACACCTCCCCCCTCCCCCACTGGGGGCAGTTGTGTGCGAGATAAGTGGCTGTCCAGCCCCATCTACGGCACTTTTTTTATTTCCCTTCCCAGGAACAAAGATACGGAGGAGTCTGTCCAAAACTTTTTCATTCAACTTTGCAAAGTCGGGTGCTGTTCCCAAAGGTACACACACACAAGCATAGTAATCTCCACGCATTATATACATGTATATGTGGGCTGGGTTTCCTACTGCTGCCTTGACCAACGAGTGCTCGGATTCCCCACTGTTTTCCTTATTTGGGTTCTGGTGCCTGCGATTCTTTTATCATTCACTTGGCCAATCAGTGTTTGAGCTTCCCATTCTTCCCTTATATGGATGATGTTGTACAACTGTGGTTAAGGGCGGCCTCTCAACTATCGAGGAAAGCTGTTACAACTGTTTCATTCATATAAACGTGGGGGAGGTCCGGCAACAGTTGAGTGTCCGCTTGTGTTTACTATGAGGTAGAAAAGACTAAAAGGCAGCTAACCGTTTAAAAATTACACTACCCCCTACAGTTGCACGTCGCAAATCTTTATCTTCTACCCCATTATCAATACAGCATCCCGGGCAATTAATCACAAACATCGGGATTGAACTTCCCTAACGTAGGCATTCAGTCTTCATGATCAGCTTCATAACTCCCTCCAGCTTGAGCCGAACCCGACACACAATCTAAGCCCGAGAAAAACGAATAGTAATGTTCATCAAGTTAAAATTGTGTACTCTACCCTGACTGTAATTTAACATTACTTAATACCAAGAAAGATTCAACAAACGTTCTTTAAAACGAGAGAAGAATGATTATCGAATTCTATTAAAGCATCCAGCCTGCTTTATAGCGTCCACAAAGTTTTCGCGTCCTCTGGAGCGCCAATGGATCTATTGAAAGATCCACCAGTGCGTAGAACTATTGAAAGCATATGGAGCACCGCTGCGTTCATGAAGGAATACTGAATCTCAAGTTCCCTTAATCTTCTCTTGATATCATCAAAAGATTTTCTTTTCTGAATCTGCCGCTGAAAAGACCTGGAGAAAAATAATCCTGGAGTCCTCGTCGGATCTTTTCCCTGTGTTCTGGAAGATTCCATAAGTCTTTGATTGTCTCTGCAACTACGTAATTGCACAAGAACAGGGTGAGGGCTTTGGTCTGAGTCTGACCTACGCTCCATAACCCGATGAACTGTCTCACTCTTCACTCGTCCCTCTTCAGCTTCGAAGTGAAGGAACACGGCAGCCAGTTCTCGAAAACAACTCACTGGCTGAACACCTTATGTCTCCAGCAGACCGATGATATGAACATTCTTCATTCTGCCCCTGTTTTCAAGGTTGTCAAATTGTTCATTTAAGATACGGACCTGTTTTCCAAGGGCGAGGATCCGCTCCTTAGAGGAATCGATCACTGACTCTGCCCCTGTAGTTTGACGCACGACCTCATCTGTTCTGTTTCCAAGACTTTCATATTTGCTGCTCATATTTTTTGGAGCATGGCTGAGAGTGGTTCTAGCCTCCTGCTGAACTTTTCTTCAATCATGCCTTCAATCATTTCATGTAACTTGGTGAATTTGATGACCAAGACCTGCTGAGTAACTGGGTCCATCGAACGAGCAGAGGGGGTTGCAGGTGCGGCCACAGGCATGCTGAAAGCTTCTGACGGGTGCCCTGTGTGTTGGGACTTAGTCAATCCTTTCCCTTGTTTTGTCATTTCCACTTGACAAATTGGCATTATTCAGTATTCTGTAGCTCTTTTAATGTTGACCTTTAAGTAAATGACTGTGGTGGGGTGGGATCGAGCATTACTTTCAGGCCTTTCAGATCGCTGCAATCCTGATCCCCTTTAAAACTTTATCGATCTTATCCATTTTGTCTAATTCCTGGATTTTCTGGAGCCGTGTCATACGGAACCACTGTCTACAATTTCCCCAACACTGCACATTGCTGCTCGATAATCCTTGACTCCTTTGTGATTCGTGAACATTGCCTCAAATGTATCCAATATCTCTGCCTCCCATGTTCTGCGGGGAAGAGTGTTTATAAGACTCACTCCACTCTGAGAAAACAAAAATAAACTGATTCATCGGTGTGTGAGATTAGCTTTATTTTTGCATTCGTATCTGAGCAATGATATTGTAACACTGGAAGCAGTTCATAGATGTTTCACTTCATTTATTCCATGCATGAAGGGCTGATATTATGGCGACTTTAACAGGCTACCGTTGGAATGAGAGCTGATTTTATTGAAATATACAAAGCCTTGTGGCGAGTGGATCAGGTATATACCAACTGGGAGTTTGTATAGCCCAATCTTGACGCCGTTGTCATTGAAACCCTACAGGGTGGCAACAGGACATTCGATCCATCGAGTCCACACCAACCCACCGAACATTATCCTATCCAGACCTGTCCCCTTACCCTATCCATGTAACCCTGCATTTCCCATGACTAACCCACTTAACCTACACATTCCTGGTCACTCTGGGTAATTTAGCATGGTCAATCAAATTAAGCTGGATATCTTTGAACTGTGGGAGGAAACTGGAGAACTGGGAAGAAACTCACACAGACATAGGAAGAATGATCAAACTCCACATCGAGGGTCGGACGAGGTTGGAATTGAGTTCAGCTCCTTGTTGATATGAGGCAGCAGTACTGACCACAAATCTAACATTCTGCTCCATTAGCCCTATTTGTTACCTGCGGCTGATGAAAGAAATCTGCCTGACCTGTTCCTAGCACTGAACCTGACCCAGTCTGAGACCTTTATCATTGGTCATATCACCAACCTGGTTGCATTTAAAATTTGTTGTGAGCAGTGGAGGAGTGGAACTAGGAAAGGAAAAAGTGACACCCCCCAACGTCAGTCAGAACCGGAGTGAGGAAAAAATCACAAAGTTGGATTTCATTCAAGTGGGAATTCTCTTTCCCAGAAGTTTGAATCTTTATATTAATATTATATAATATTATATTATCTTTTTATGGCTTTGTCTGATTTTCCGTAGACAGATGAATCAGGGATAACGCTGCATGGAGAGAAAAATGCAGCTGGGAGCACAATGAGAGGAGCCATGACCTTCTTTACTGGTGGAGTAGTGTCAAAGGGCCGATTGGCCCACTCGTGTCCCTCAGCCCTGTATTCTGATGTCCGATTCAGCCCTTCGGATCTGGTACACACAGACAGAGCGAGGCCACGCAGATGGTTAGATGTAGTTACGGAAATACACTTCGAAATTCCAGGTTTGGTCAGGAAGTGAACCCCCAGCCGCAATCCCTTTTTCCAGGCTTCCCCACTCTGTAACTTCTGCTCTGGAATTGCTCAGAATACTGCCCTCATATCCCATCCAGGGTTAACTCAGGCATTTTTTCTCCTGTCACGAATGCAACATTGTACAACACGACTTCCAGGAAAATAACTCATTAATTTCCAAAATCATAACATAAAAACTTAAGAAGTAGGAACATGACTCGGCTATTCGGCCCCTCAGGCCTGAACTCTCATTCAATAAGAACATGGCTGATCTACTTCCGGGTTCAACTCCAATTTCCTACCAAATTCCCTGTATCCCTCCACAACTCTCTAGTTTAGGGAATTCCAGACGTTCACTTCCTTATGAGAGAGTACATCATTTTTCACCTCAGATTGAAATCGATGTTCCTTATTCGTTATCTACCACCTCGAGTTCGAGACTCAGGTGAAACACCTTCTCAGCATCTACCTAGTCAAGCCCCCTCTGTATCTTGTACATTTCAGTAATATCACCCTCATTCATTTCAACCACAATGAATAATCTCCTCACCATTTTAGATGTATTCAATAATTCAACCCTTCCATCCCAGGAAGCTGCCTCATGAACCAACCTAGTTACTTGCTGCATCAGCATGCTGACGTTATGATTCATACACAGGAACACTCCAATCCCTCTGTACTGCTCCTTTTTTGGGAGTCCTCTTCATTAAAAACACAGTCAGCATTTTGGTTCTCAGTGTCATCCACAAACTCGGATGTATATTGCACTCAGCTTTCACCTTCAGGCTATCAGTATAGATTGTAAATAACTGATGCCGTCAGACTTATATTTGTGGTAATCCAGTAGATACGTCTTTATCATAAAGATCAATTAATCCTGACTCTCTGATTTCTATGTGTTAAGCAACTGTCATCCCATGCTAATATATTTTTCATCATACTACGAGTCTCTGTCTTGTGACAGAGCGTTTATTTTGTGATACCTTGTGTAAAATCTCTGGAAAGCCTCATGTTGACCAGTTCCCTTTATCAAATCTGCCTGTCACATTCTCAGGTGTTCCTGATGAAGGGCTCCTGCCCGAAACATTTAATTTCCTGCTCCTTGGATTCTGCCTGCTATGCTTTTCCAGCATGACTCTAATCTTGATATACTCGATTTTACAGGACAAAAATAGTTTCCCCTTCATAAAACCATGCCAACTCTGCATTAAGCTTTTCTAAGTGCGCTGCAATTCCTTCCTTAATAACAGGCTCTAGCAGATTCCCAGCAATAATGGTTAGGCTAAATTGTTCCTGCCTTCTGTCTCATTACTTTCTTGAAGACAGGCGCCACATTGGAAGTTATCCAGTTTCACTGGAACACTCCTGTAATCCAAAGAGTTATGGAATATTTCACACAATGCCGCTAGTCACTGTGTGACCACTTCTTTTAAAATTAACTATGAATTACTGCTGACCTGCCTCCCCTTATTCTTATCTGTTAGTTAAAAACCTTGTTCCTTTTGTTAGAGACAGTTCAAGAACTGCCCTCCTATTACCATACTGTTTATACAATTGACATGCTTACAGTACTTTTTCCACGAACAGTGAATTAAAATACTAGTGTAAATTATCTGCCTGTTCGCTGTGGCCGGTTCTCCAGTCACACCCTCCTAATGGCCTCAATGTACTTTCCTCACTTCACTTCTGCTTCAGCTCACACACACTTCTTCAAGCTTTTTTTATGGAGATACGAAAGCTCTTGATGCATGTTCTATATCTCTGTCCGATTTATTACATCATATCTTTTCGTACATTTTCCTCACTTTCTAGATTCATACAGTCATATCGTGCACAAACAGACAATTTGATCCAACTTGTCCATGCTGACCAGGTTTTCTTATCTAAACTAATCTCATCTGCTTGCACTTGGCCCATATGCCTTCAAACGTTTCCCATTCATATGTTGGTCTAAATACCTTTGAAATATTGTGGCTGTACAAGCATCTACCACTGTTTCTCTGGCAGCTCATTCCATAGATACATCACCCTCTGTGTAAAAAATGTTGTCACTTTGTCCCTTTCAAATTTCTCCCTTCCACCTTAAAGCTATGCATTTGTGTTTGAACTCCCCGATCCTACAGAAAAGACCTTCGGTATTCACTCTATCCATGCCTCCCATGATATTATAAACTTATAGAATGCCACCCCTCAAACTCGTACACTCCATCTGATACTAACTTCAAGATCAAACATTTAACGATAAGCTCGACAAATTGGAAAGAATATTAAAAATGACAGGTAAAGAAAACAGCCCAAATGTCATACTGTTAGTTTTGTTCTATGTTCCAAAACTAAGGCAGCATGAAACTCTTACTCGTGCTAATAAGAGGTCAAGCACCTGACTTCCATAGTGTGAAGGCAGTGATGATGTATACTGTCAAAACGTATAGATCTAGATCTATTTAATACCACATGGTCAACGTTCTCCCTCCTGTTCTTCCTATGACCTTGTGTGGTTGTGTCTTCTTCATCTTACGCTCAGTTCGAGAGAACCCCTTTCCCCCATTTACACCTGAATTGAAACCCATTTTGCATTATCTTCTCGTTTACCACTGCTAATAGCCCGCTTATCTTTTGCCATGCCCTCTTTTCCAAGTCACCCATCCCCCATCTACGGCAAGGGATTACAAAGCCCAGTTTCCAACCTTTTTCAGTTCTGAACAAGTCACACTGGGCTTATAACGTCAACTCTGTTTCTGTGTTTCTGCAGATTCTGTCAGGCCTGCTGAGTTTCTCCAAAAACGAATAGGCACAGCAAAAAATTCAATTAAATAAATAACTATGGATACTGGAAATAAATACATAAATTGCTGGAGAAACTGTGAGCTTTGTAGAGGGTCACTGGATCCGAAAGATTAACTCTGCATTCACTACAGAAGATGCCGCCGGACGTGCTTTATTTCTTCAGCAATTTCTGTTTTTGAACAAGTTCCAATGACGTGTGTGAAAGCTGCTGAAACGCCCTGTCCAACACGGAGTGCCCAACACTGGGTACTGAACAATAACGCAAAGTGCTTATTTTCATTCGCTCAGAAACTGCATAAGGCTGGCATCACTGACACCAGAGAGCTCATAATCATGGTCAGGGAAAAAACCAGAGGGAAACACATTCAATTCAAATGCAGAAGATGGCATTATGAGAAAGGAACCGTTTCAGATGAATATGTTAAAGGCTTTGAGTAATGTAACAAATTTGAAGCATGACACTAAGGAGAACTCTCAGCAGAATGAGAATATGAAAGTGTTACTGCATCAGAAACCAGGTTCGTTCACTGAGTACAAGGCTGATGGGTGAATGGGTTTCGATGTGAACTGGGGAACAGTCAGTAGAATTGAATTGCACATATTGTAGCTCAAACTAGGCTATCACGTGATGCTGTAGACAACAGCAGCAACAGAAGCAGGATTGTATTCAAACATAATCTGCCACATTTTCCCCAGGATATTCCATCAGTCTACTATTATCATCAAACCGAGTGATGGTTCAGTGACGAGTGTGGGTGAACATGCCACGGTCAGAACCATGTGTACCTAAAGCTGATGACAAACCATCAAAGCTACGGCGCTTGAGTGGTTTCATTCCAAACAGCAGAACTAACATCTGATAGAGAGGACGAAATGATCCCAACACCAACAGATCAGATCTAAGCTCTGCAGTCCTGCCACATGCAGACATAAGTGTTGGTGTACTCTTAAACAACTTACTGGAGGAGAGGACACCAGAAATATCCCCATCCTAAATAATGGAACAGCCCTGCACCTCAGTGAAAATGACAAGGATATAGTATCTGCACCATCCTCAGCCAGAGGTGTTGAATGATTCAACTCACCCTCGCCATGATGCCCACAGAATCACAGATGGTAGTGTTCAACAAATTCGATTCGCTGCATGTGACATGAGGAAACAGCTGAACACAGTAGATACGACAAAGGCAATGGGTCCTGACTCCATTCCTGCAATAGGACTGAAGACTTGTGCTGCACAACAAGCCATGTTCCTGGGGAAGATGTTTCATTACAGCTCCAACTCCGACATCTCCCTGACAATGTGAAAAATTACTCAGCTATGTCCAGTCCCCTAATAGGTGAATAATTACATTCTGACCATTTCACACCCCCTCAGTCACTTCACGATAAACAAATTGGTGGGAGTTCATCTTGACAGAGTTGTGAAGCAGTACAGAAATAACCCGCTCAGTGTGGTTTCTAATAGGTTCCTATGTGGAGATGGTGCTGTTGTGGAAATGTCACTAGATTACTAATCCAACACAGGATCATGCTCTGGCAGCTGATGGAAGTTTAAAAAAATAAAATATCAAGATCTCGAATCTGGTGATGGTCACAGTGACCTTGCATCCAATGTTGATTGTAAACATCGATCTCCTTCCACAATGTATTTTCAGGAAGTGAATCCCCCGTGCTTTCCTGGTCTGGTCTAAAAGTGACTCCAGACACACAGACATGTGATAAAGTCTTCAATGGTCCCTGAAACAGCCAAGCAAGACTCTCAATTGAATCACACTGCTCCAAGGTCTTAAAGGATAAAACCAGTTAGAATAAACGGCACCAGCCACCATATCAGAAAAGGGAACGGGAATCACAGTCCTGTTGACCCTGCAGCAACCTCCTTCCTAACATCTGCGAGCTTGTGACAACATTTACAGTGCTTTCCCACAGACTGCACAGAAACATCGGGAAAGGAATAGGTCATACAACACATTGCGCCTTCCCCATTCTAGTTCATGGAGAAAATCTCCACAATGCAGTTTTCCCGAAACAGTGTTCATATCCATTAGTATGTTTAAACATTGTGAAATATAAAATAAGAACTGTTGTAGTCCCTTCAGTCCATCAATCTTGCTCCTCGATTCAATATACAGGCAGTTTTCTGATAACGCGGGTTTATTAAACGTGATTTGACAGCAATGCGATTCGTGAATTGTGCACCTTTTCTCTATAAAGTGAGCTCCCGCTCACTGTGGCGCAATTCGTTGCCAGGCACCAGCTGAACAACAAAACCCAGCTTCAGGATCCTCTGTCTGCAAAATGCACCCTCTGAGTGTTCAGCTAAAACAGAAATGCAATCCGCTCTGCAAAGCCTTAAACCTGAGCCTGAATCGGGAAAGTGTTCTCTCCAATTAGAAGGAACTTTATTTCAAACTGGGGGAGAATCTTGAGGAGAAATAGAATTCCATGTTGGCATCAGGTGGTCAGTCAGCCCTGCGCGCTTTCAGGTGAAGAATTTGGTGAAAGGTGCAGGGATGTAGCCAGTGACTGTATTGTGAAAGTGTTGTGTTTACAGCACTATTTCATTACAATATATGATTTAAAGGTTTAATTAGACTGCGCTAGGGTGTGTGTGTTAGACGAACTTTAATTTTGGTTTTTTACTGATATTTTGCGGTTTACCCATTATTCTGTTTTCCCCATAGGCCACATTATTAATATTACATGATTTTCTGCAACACATGTGATGTACAGGAACACAGCTACCACGTTATTGAAGAACAACCTGTAATGATATTTGATCCTCTATCTTCATACCATACCCTGCTCTCTCCCTATCCCTTTAGTTTCCAGAAATCCATTTTTATATTCAGTGCCTTGGTTTCCACAGTCTGATCTGGGAGATAATTCTCCAGGTTCACCAGTCTCTGAGTGCAGACACTTATTCTCATCTCAATGCAGAGTGGTCTGTCTGTACCTAATACTGTGGCCCCTTGTTTTGATGTCCCAGCAAGGGAAATAGTCACCCCTGCTTCCAATCTGTCTTGTCCTGACAGAGTTATATATATTTCACTGAGATCTCCACTCATTTTCCTAAAGCCCATGGAATTCAGGCCCAGCCACCCCAGATTCTGCTCCCACAACAGCGATCAGTCTGGTCATCTTCGCTGCTCTCCCTCAATGTCAGGTTTGTCCTTTATTAGGTAAGAAGACCAAAACTGTACATAATACTGCACAGTGTTCGAGATGAGGTCTCACCAACGCCCTGCAGCAAAACACCCTTACTCTTGTATTCAAATCCCCCTGAAATGAAGGTGAATACACGATTTATCTGCCTATCTGCTTTCTGCTCCTGCAATATTGCTTTCAGTGACTGGGGTACAGGGAGATCCAGATCCTTTTCAATGTTACAGCTCCCCACTTGTTGGGTCTGTGTACACTGGTCAGCGTGCCAATGCCATTCCCAGTACTGACTTCATGATTCAGATCTCATTGCCCTACACTGACCTCGGAGGGCTGCACAGAAGAAACAAAAATACAGTTTAAGTTCCTTTATAGATCAACATTTTTCAACCAATCCCTTTTCAAATGATAGGCTCCAGTTCTGTTTTTCCCATCAAAGGTCACAATATCACATATCCCCCGCTTCCCCTCCCCATTGCTCCTCATGTGCCACATATTTGCCCAGGCACTCCACTTGTCTCAATCACCTTGGAGCATTTTGACATCCTGCTCACCCACTCACAATCTGATATTGTTTTGTGCCATCTGCAAACTTGAAAATATTGTACTTGATCCACTCAATCATACATATGATTTGTATTGGGAATAGCTGGGGCCCAAACCCCAACCCTTGCTATATCATCCAAGCCTTCCATTCAAAAAATGCATTCTTTTATTTCTACTCACTGCTTCCTGACAGCTCTCCCATTCTAAAACCATATTAGTCCCAATCCCAGAGGATTTGAATTTGCATAATAGGCTTTATCAAAAATCTTTCTGAAAATGCACATATTTCATTGATTGCTTCTCCATAATTATGCTAAAGGCACTTTCTCAAATATGATTCCCATTTGATCAATCTCTGTTGAGTTTGTCTGTGCTCATTACTTTCAGTTCCAATACTTCCTCGAAAACTGTTCAGGTGCTAATTTCATTCTATTCCCTTTTTCTAAACAAACTAATGTTCACTAGTTTTGTTGGGAAGTTTTCTTTTTTGTTTCGTTTTCTTATGTGAAGACATAACTGAAGTATTTGCTCCACAGTTCTGCTTTTTCCCTGTCCTCAATTATCTGGTATCAGACTGTCAGAAAGCTGCACCTTTTTTTTCCGTAATTTTGCCATTGACATATTTTCAGAAGATATTACAAGTTCAATCTTAAAACCCTTGTTAATATACTCTTCAGAAACCCATCAATTCCTATCTTAAGCTACTCACTTATTGATCTTCCACAGCCATACAAACACAGAAGCACAGACTTTGTCCCATCAACAATACAGCACGGTCGACATAAGCCCCACTTACCAACACAAGACCGTAGCCGTGAATCTTATGGCATTTCATGTTCAAAACCGTGTATTTTCTGATGGTTGTGAAGTTACCTTGACAATTCTTCTCTCAGGAAGTGCATTCCTGACCCCAGCACCCTCTGAGTGAAAAACAATCCTCAATTCCTCTCCACATCTAAAATCCTTCACTTTATAATGTGCTTCATTGTTCTTGGCCCTTTGCCTAAAAGGAACAGCTACCATCTATCCATCCTATCCATGTCCCTCGTAATCCTATCCTTCTGAATCTCGGCCCACTCAGCCTTCTCTCCTCCAAACTAAACAGCCCGAGCTTATCCCGCCTATCTCCATAGCTCATATGCTCCATCCAAGTGAACATCCTGGTGAATCTCCTCTGAGCCCTCTCCACCACAATCACACTCTTCCTGTAATCTGGCTCCCAGAACTACAATCAGTATTCCATCTTGGCAAAAGCAAACTTCCGCATAGCTCTTATAATCTATGCCTTGATGAATAAAGGTTATATCTACGGTCCCTATGCTTTCTCAAATTGTGCAAAAACCGGTTTAGTCACAATCAGGGATTTGTGGAGAAACACCCTCTGAGCTTCCTCGTGTGCTGCCATTCATTGAGTTCTCCCCTGTCCAGTTCCTTCTTCCAAAGTGCATCAATTCATATTCATCAGGGTTACATTCCATCTGCCATTCATCCACCCATCTGACCATTCCATCTGTATCTTCCTGTAACATAAGACCTTCCTTCTCACTGCCAACCACCCGGCCAATCTTTGTATCAAACGCAAACTTAGTTGTCACACTCCCGCCACCCCCGTCTATATTCACAGCTGCATCACTTATGAATACCACAAATAATCAGGTTAAAGATGATTCAAAACCAGGTTATAGTCCAACAGGATTATTCGGAGGCACTACCCTCGAAGAGCTGCTTCTTCATCAAGTGGTTGTGCGCTTTGAAATCTCGTTCCTCTGAATAAACCTGCTGGACTATCACCTGGTGGTATGTGATTTTTAAGTTTGTCCACCCCAGTCCAACACCAACACCTCCGTATCACAAATAATAAGGGACACAGCACTGATCCCTGTGATACACCATTGGACACCTGTCTCAGTCACACTAACAGCCTTCAACCACTACCCTCTGTCTCCTAACAGTAAGGTGATTTGGATGCAACTTGGCAAGTCACGAATAACTCCTACTTGTTCCTTTGTTATTCTTTTCAGCTTGACACACTTGCAGAATATCTGGGGATTCTCCCTAATCTTGCCCTACCAGCAGTTTTCTATGCCCCTGTTTTAGGCAGTTCTCACAAAGTGAAGAATTTCCTCATTATTGCGGTCTTAATTGCTCTGTCTCTTAAACTGCAATTATTTGCCTTGTATGTGGAACTGACAGCCAGGGAAACGTCATGTTTATTTCCAACTTGACATATGTTTTGTGAAGTTTCCAAGTTTCATTGTGACCCTCCTCTCATTCGTTCAAACTCTAAAGAACACAGGCCGAGTTTCCTCATCAGGCAATCTCGCCATCTAGGGATTAATCTGGACAATGTCCATTGTACTTTTTTGTGGTCAGTATATTCTTTCTCAGATTGGGTCACCAACACTTTAAACAATGGATGTAGGTTTGCTCACTTCATTTCCAGACGTTTCTTTATCTTACAAGGTTACATCTTCAGTGGACCTCATGCGAAACAATGCTTAAAATTTTTTGCTTTCCATTTATATGTTTGGATTTCTTTGTATTGCTGATGCTATTTCCTGTGGCGAAGTCACTTCCTGTTTCTTTTCTCAGAGGGTGGTTGTTGGGGTATGAAAACTAATTGCACATCGAGTTAGACATCTGTCAGGAAGACATATGGATTTTCTCCATTATTACTGTTAATCCCTAAAAATCCAATATCACATGCTGTATAATAGATTCCAACAGTTTCCAACTTGCAGATGTCAAGTTAATTGGTCGGCAGTTCTCCAAACTATGTCTTCTTCCCTTTATAGATGCTTTGATTCCTTCCATTAATCTATAGTGCTTGGACCACGTTTAATAACTTCCATTTATCCGGAATGGCTTCCAGCCTCTGCAGAATGCACAGGAAAATGAAACACAGTCATCGACTGTGCAATTAATATTTCTGTTGCCGATATATGTCTGACATTTTAATATGAAGTACATTAGGTTTGTCAGACTTAGCAATGCTCAATCCAGTTACATTCTCAAATACCTCCTTGTTACTGACATATGTTGACTTTATGTCTTCAGTTGCACAAGCACAACATGATCACTTGGTATTTCTGAATGATTTTGTGGATCTTCCTCCGTGAAGACAGATGCAAAGTAACTGGTTATTTTTTGGTCATTTCCCTGTTTTTCACAATAAACCCTCCTCTCCCGATTACCAGTTTCCATATTTGACCTTGCTTTTGTTTTGTTTCCTTTGAAATACAGCTTGTAGACTTATGCAGTGTTTTTGTTCTTGTTTGTTAGCATTCATGTTCTGTTTTTGATTTCCTTATCAATTTCATGGCCCTTGTTTCTAGATCGTGAACTTCTCCGAATTCTCAGGTTTTCACAATGACTGAAATTCTTCCGAATCCACTTCCTATCATTAATACCTTTTCTAATTTGTGTTAAACATCATTGTGTCATTTTCCCTTTCTTTGGTGTTTATACCTGAAATAAATAGACGTATTTTTCAGACTTTGCATTATTTCTATAAATCTCCTGGTCCTGACCAGATATATTCAGGAACACTGTAGGAGGACAGAGAAGGAATTGCGGGAGCCATGGCTGATATTGTTACATCATCGCTGGCCAACAGGTGAGGTCCCGGAGGACTGGGGGAGTAGCGAATGCTGTGCCCTTACTCAAGAAGGGCTTAAAAAGAAAAACTTTGGAACTATGGACCACTAAACCTAAAATCTGTAGCAGGTAACTTCCTTGAAAAGGTTCTGAGCGATAAGATATACGTGTTTTAGGAAAGACAGAGTGTGATTCGGAGCAAGATTAGAGTGGTGCAAGAAAAGCACAGCAGAGCAAGCAGCATCCGAGGAACAGGAAAATCAACGTTTCGGGCAAAAGTCTATCATCAAAGTTAGCACGGCTTTGTGCATCGGACACCATAGCTCACAAATTTGTTCGAATTCTTTGACGAAGTGACCAGCAACGTTGAGGAGATCAGGGTGGTATGTGTAGTCTATATGGATTCAAGTAAGGCGTTCAATAATCTTCCACATGGTGCGCTGCTCTGGAAGGTTAGATCTCATGAAATTGAGGAGGACCTGCCAAATTGGAAATAAAGTTGGCTTGATGGGAGGAAGCAAAGAGTAATAGTGGAAGGGTGCTTGTCAGACTGGAGGCCTGGGACTAATGGATGCATCGGGGCGATGCTGGCACCACTATATATTACATATATCTATAATTTAGATGAGAATGTACGTGCATGATTTGTAAGTTTGAAGGTGACAATCAAATAGGCGGTTACATAGAGAATGACAAAGGTTATCAGAAATTTCAGAACTTACAGCAGTACCTTGATCAGCTTGGGAAGTGAGCCGAGAAATGGCAAATGGATTTTAATGCCGATCAGTGCAAGTTCTTGCATTTTACAAACTCAAATCAATATCGGAGTTTTATGGTGAATGGCTGTGTCTTCAGGAATCTAGTTGAACAGAGGGACCTTGGAATTCAGGTACATGGTTCTCTGAAAGTTGATTCAGAGGTAGACAAAGCAATGAAGAAGACTTTTGGCACACTGGCATTCATCAGTCAGGGCACTAAGTAGCGAATTTGGGGAGCTATGCTGCAGACTACGGGGCACTGATGAGGCCATACTTGTAGCGTTATGTTCAGTTTTGTTAACTTTTCTATAGGAATGATGTTATTAAACTGGAATGAGTGCAGAAGAAATTTACGACGATGTTGCCAAGGACTCAAGGCTCTGAGTTAGAGGGAGAGGTTGGAAAAGCTAGGACTGTTTACTTTTGCGTGTATGTGACTGGGGAGAGGATCTTATTGAAGGGTATAAGATCATAACAGGCATGGATAGAGTGAATGCACTCAGCCTTTACTTCCCGGGATTGGACAATCACGGACTGGAGGGCATCAGTTTAAGATCAGAGGAGTAAGAATAAAAGGGAACCTGAGGAGCAACTTTTTTACACACAGGGTGATACACATATGGAATGAGCTGCCAGCAGAAGTCGTTAAGGTGGGTACATTCACAACATTTAAAATGCATTTGGACAAATACAGGATAGGAAAGGATTAGAAGGATGCGGGACAATGGCTGGGAAATGGGGTTAGTGTGAATTGACATTTTGGTCGGAATGGATCAGTTTGGGCCGAAGGGCCTGTCTCCATGCTATAGGACTCTATGACTCTAACAACCATTGCTTATCTCCCACTGAATGTTATTTTTTATTTTCCCAATTCACTGGAACAAACTTGACCCTCTCGGCTCCATGCATCCATCATTGACCAAAATGTACAAACATTCTATATTGTATGCAGACGCTGTGTAAAATACAACATATTAATGTCACTACTCCTCCAAAGCTGCTTCAGAGCAAGGACATTGATTAGTCCTCCTGACTACACAACACCAAATCCGAAAAAAACTTGATCTCTAGTTTGGTTCAATACATACTCTTCAACCCACCTGATATACATTTAGGGAATTTATTTTTCACAGTATGAGCAGTCACTTAGTTAACGCAGTTGAGATGCAACTTGAGACCATCCAATAAGACTGCAGTATCCATGATATTTGCATGTCTAATTTTCAGCGCATATGACGCTCAGAATTTCTGCAACAGTTTTAGTTTCGATATATATTACACCAATGTTTGCTTCTCCTTGTTATTTGTAAGCTCCCCTTAAAATGAATCTGAGGGACATGGTCTGTAGCGTCATTGGTGATAGATTTGGACAAGACATTCCGGAAGGGTCACCTTGTGATACAGGCCAAGCGTCAATAACCTTCTCCGCTCTGTCTGGATAAGGGTCACCATATTCCATCTGCTCCTTCACACTCCCTGTATGCCTGTTATAGCACTGACCCCCGAACAAGGCTCACACTCTATTTCCAAATAAGGCTCAGGCATTTCCAAACTCACTATTGAATTCAGCAACTTTCTTCCTCACTTTCTCTGTCACCTACACAATACCCCCAACACTAATAATACTAAATTAATTTACAACTGTCGACTGACTCATTCCGGACACCTCACCATTCCTCCCAGCCCCACATCCAACAGCACTAACAGCAGGGTCAATCATTTCCACTCTCCCTCCCTCTCTCCCTTTCTCCTGTTCCAGGAGAAACTGTTTGGAATGGGACAGAAAGGGCCAAGCCGGGTGGTGCTGTGCCTGATGTCTGTTCCCTCACACCCCCTTCTCCCACCATGTGGGGAGGAACCTGGCATGAGCCGGACAGAAACAAGATGGCTTATGTGGAGCTTCTGAAACATCCACTTCCCATCAACTGAGTAAAGAGCGACATTCAGTTCTCACTTTAAACCCACTGTCAGTTCCAACGTCAGTCCATTCAGTCCCAAACAAAAATCGATACCTCACTGCACAGAGATGCAGACACTGAAATGCACAGACATATTGGTAAACACCCCAACATACTAACATGCACAACACATATAAGGAGATGGGCATACACACAGATTGCAACACACAGAGACATACAATTGCACACAAATAGACACAAACACACATAGAAACACAGAGGCTGATACATAGGTACACAGATGTAGACACACAAATACACAGAAAACAATCACTTGGACATACACACACGGACACACACACACACATATATACACACATGCACACACAGACACAAGCACTAGTGTCATTAAGACACAAATCGACACATTCTTTGGTTTATAAAGGGATCAAGGATTCTAAGGAGAAGGCAGAAGATTGGGTTTGGTGTACATACAAGAAATTATTGAATGGCATATTAGACTTGGTGGGCCGAATGGCCTCATTCTGCTCCTTTATTCATGCTCATGTGGAAAGAGTCAGTGGGAATGTGGGACAGGTTTGGAGGGCAGAATATTTTATGGTTATTCATAATTATTATATCTTTAAGTATGAAAAGAGGTGGTGATTTGATGTGAGGTTAGCACAGTTTTAATGTAATGGGTCCGAAAATGAAATAAAGATGACCCTTTCCATTTAGTGCTGTGCGGTCTGTGGTATCCTCATCCTCAGGGAATAGGGAATATTGAGGATACTTTGAGGATGGAATATAGACTGAGCTCGACTGATCTTTGCTGGACAGGAGAGTCAATGTTTATCGGGAACAGACAGGAGAGGGATGATCAGATACAATTGGACCAGCCATGAGCATTCTGAATGTGTTGTTATCTCAATCCACCCTCGATGCTGTTATAGAGATATACTGCTGCCCCTACTCCATGTGTTGTTCCCTCAGTCCACCACTCAAAGCTGTTACAGAGATATACTGTTGCCCCTACCTCATGTGTTGTTCCCTCAATCCACCCTCGATGCTGTTATAGAGATATACTGCTGTCCCTACCCCATGTGTTGTTCCCTCAATCCACCCCTCGATGCTATTCCAGGGTAGGGGACCACCCCAATCCGTCAGACAGGATCGTTATAATGAGACAAGAGGAGACCATTCTGCCCCTCTAAGAAATTACACAGGAATATCGAATTAAGTAATTCAGATCGTTGGGTACATTACACAGACCAGGACGAGGCCATTCAACCCGCCTGAGCGGCTACACAGGAACAGGGAATATGTCGCTAGCAGGAAATAGTGAGTAGAGAGAAATGTTTACTTTCAGGCTGCAAAGCTCTAACTGATGGAGTGCCTCAGAGATCACTGTAGAGTCATCAATGACCAATAATCTGTATCAATGATCTGGAGGAAGGGGAGGGAATGGCTTGGAGCTCAATTAGCACGTACACCAAGATTCATTGTGTCGTCAAATTGAGATACTGAGTCTGCAATATGATTATAGACAGGGATAGTTTGTGTGCAATCCTTCAGTAGAAATAACATAACGTAAATTGTCTGTTTTGGCATGAAGGATAAAATAATGGTAATCAATTTAAATGGAGAGAGATTGCAGAACTCTGTGATACAGGAGGTTTCCATGTTCCTGGGACATGAATCATGTGAAGTCAGTCTGCAGATGCAGCAAGTGATTTGGAAGGTAAGTGGAATGATGCTGTTTTTGACAAAAGGTTAAGGTTAAATTGCAGGAATGTTGTACGGCATCTGTACAGGGCATTGCTGAGACCACATCTGATGCACTGTGTACAGTTTTGATCCCCTAACACTAAAATAACAGGATATAATTATTTTTGAAATTTTCAAAGAGGTTTCCTTTTCTCATTCCTGGTATGCTGGCCTTTGGTTATGGGGGATAATCAGTTCCGATCTTAGCCTAGAAATAGTATTGAACCACCATGACTTTCAGAAAAGTGCATCAGCTGGATGCATATTATCTCTTGTCAGGGAGACTAAAGCTAGATAAAATATTTGAAGAGAAAGATGTATTGATATTAACACACATACTATGAAGACACCTACCAATATTTACAAATTACACAGACACGTGTAAGTATGTCATCAAATTATGAAATGGGGACATTTTTTTGAGATTGAATGGAATTGGGTACAACAAGAGCAATGATGCCGCTGCATATAATCCATAATCAGGTTTTCCAGGGAATGTTCCAGGAGAGCACACGTGGTCCAGTTTGGTGTTCAGTTGATATTATTGTATGTTTCAACACAGAGAGGGAGAAAATTGTTCCCTGCCTGAGAAGCAACAGCCCATTGATCCCTTTCTCTTACTTTGTTCCACAAGATAGCAAAGTCTCAGTCTATCAAATCCCTGAGTTATCTTTGCTACTTGTGGTGGATTCCTGGTGAGGATTCATTGGAAACTCTCATATGCCCGAAACGAAAGGAATTCAGCCAAATCCAACTGTTCCAGAAAGAAATCCCACAACCAGTAGCTTATTTGAACAGAATAACTTCAAAGGCAGAATAACATTTGGAACACTCTGTCATTTTACTATTTGATATGAGTTCAACGTTCTGTGTCTTACATTTTCTTTCTAGAAAATGACCTAATCTGAGACCGATATCATTGGCCACATCATTAAACTGGTTCCATTTAAGATTGGTGTAACCAGTGGAGGTGTGAGACGGAAAAGGAAACAGTGACCCTCCAACATTGGCTAGAACACAAATGAGAAATTTTCAAAGGGCTGTCCAAGTGGAAATTCCCTCCCCAGAAGTTTGTGGTGCCTGGATGTTTACATTTATTCAAAGTTGTATTTGTTGACATTTGACAGAAAAGTGAATGTAGAAAATGGTATACAGACAGAAAAGTGCTAAGGAGATCACAATCACATGACCCATAATCTTTGTGCATGGTGGAGCGGTGACAAAGTGTCTAATGGCACACTCCTGCTGCTCAGTGCTATGTTCCTATGTTCCATCCAACCACTCACAGCTCCTGCAAAGAGCAGTTGGAGGCCACTTGCTCCAAATACCTGATCCACAGTAACACAGCATCTCATTCAGTCCCTAAAGACTGTCACACACACACGGTTTAGTGTGGGTTGGAAAATGCAATTTGGAAATCCAGGCTGGGTTCGAAAGACGCCTCTGGTCTCTTTGCAGAGTGTCTCCTCACTGCAACTTGTGCTTTATTTGTTGGTCATAATACAGGTCCAGATTCACTGTGAATACAACCCTCATATCTCACCCAGAGATGACTCACAAAATACTTTGCACTGTCTGATTGCAACGTTCAATAACAGAACGTTTCGGAAAATTACGAATATTAACTTTGTAATTACAGATTATGAGGCCATAAGAAACCGGATCAGCTAATTCGGACAATCATGCCATTGTCTACCATCATGGCTGATCTACTATTGGCATTAACTCCTTTTTAATGTCCAATTATTCACATCCCTTAGCTGTCTGACAGCTCAAAAATCCATCTACCTCCTCCTTAAAGACTTTCAGTGATGTAGATCCCATAACTCGCTAGCCCAGATAATTCCTGACATTGATTACCCGCTGTGAGAGGAAAACATTCCCTACACATACATCGTCACCTAATTGATATGAACGAGAGGTGAACACAGGGGCTCAGCAAACAGTGAATGGCTTTGATATCAAGTGAGTATTTGACTGAGGATGGCATCAGGACCACCCACTTATTTGAGCTGAATGGAAATCAGGTGTAACCTCCCACTTGTCTGGGTCTTTCAGAGCACAAAGAAAGATGCTTGTGGTCGGTAGCCAACAGTCCTCACAGTTCCGGGACATGTCTGCAGGAGATCCTCAGGTTAGCCTCCTCAGCACAAACATCTTCAACTGCTATATCAATATCTTTCCCCATCATAAGATCTGAAGTAAGGATGATGACTGAAGATCACACAGTGTTCAGAGATTTTGTGCCCCCTCAGCTCCTTAACAATCTTGTGTCCATGTGCGGCAAGACCTGGACAGCATTCTGTTTGTGCTGGTAAAGTGTCGGTAACATTCATGTAACAGCGCTGCCAGACTCTGCACATTTCCACAGTTAATAGAGAGCTCAATCAGCATCCCAGGCTGGTTGCACACTGATATGTGGAAGCCATTGAGCCCGTGGAAACTCATGAAAAAGAAGAGGGACAGCCCATTCAATCCACCTGCCTATTCTACAGGAATAAGAGGGGTCTGGTCAGTACATCGAGCTGTTAAACAGGAACAGGCAGAGCCGAATCAGACCCTTAAACCTGTTTCATCAGACCAGGAGGAGGCTATTCAGCCCCACGAGATAGTTATACAGAAACAGGAGGGCGTCATTGATACTCTAACATGACAAACCAATAAAACCGAAACTGCATTGATAGGGGGCTCCATGGTGTTAATCATGGTTCCATTGTTTGTAGAACGTGTGCTACCTTAACATGGTTTGCTGGCAGTGATAAGGGAAACCAAATATTTTGTGTAAAGTCTCAAGGAGGCATCTTCCATCTCCGAGAAGACACTCCCATGTGCTCTATGTAGGTCAGAAGCTGCTGGGAAGAGTTAACTCTTTTATAATGAAGGTACTGTTGCTGCTGTCGGGATTATGAATGGTATTATGTTCATTGCAGGATCACGCACCAATTGAACTGCATTAACGTTGGGAGAGTTTTTTTTAAAAGCCTGAACCTCTCTCTGTTTCTGAATCGAAATAGGGAGTGGGGGTGGTTGGGTGGAACGTTCTCAGAAGCTCTTAAACTATCGAGAACCATGTAACCCGATTGAAAAAAAGCCATGGAATTTATCACCGTAACAGTGTCTGTTTAGAACATCATAAGTGATTGTGCATCCCCCTTAATATTCAATGCAATCACCTTATTCTCTCACTGAGCTTCACTCACTGTTCATGTTGCCATCATCCCAGGGATTAGTCTGGTGAGACTTGAGAGAAAGTCTATCCACAGTACCCCAAATACTGCCTCAACACACTCAGGGATGATCACAATAATCCTTTTCTCTCACTTAGACATCACCGTTTCCTTTCTGTGTTATGAAACGCCATTATTTCTCTATGCACTACGACTGACATGGAATTTATAAGTTCCTTATATCTGTACGTCAGCATCAATAAAGCCAGCACCAGAGTTGCCTATGGAGATGTGCATCACACTCGGGGAGCATTTCAATGAGATCGAATACACCTAAAAGATGTAATGATCACCTACCTGAATAGAAATGAGCTGTACAAATACGGGAAACAGGGAGAGGGTGGGAGCTACCTTTACTTTTGTTCTTCTCTCACAGGATGTATGCAGTCCTGGTCAGGGCAGCATGTTACGCCAATCTTAAACTGAGTGGCTGGTTCAGTTGTTCCACAGGACAGGAAAGAGTAAAACACATTGCTGGAGGTTTGTAGTGTTACAATTCAGGATAAATTCTCCTGCTTAATTAAAACCAGCAACAAAGAAAAAAATTATCCAATGTGTGATGTTTCGAGAGTCTAAGAACTATTTAAAGTAATAATTAACAACTTTATTTCTTAAAGTTTTACAGAGAATAATAATCGAACGAATATTTACAACTTCTTCCTCTAACCTATCTTTGACTTCCCCCTCCACAATACGAGTCAGATAAAATTCTTAATTAAGATTTACAAAATAAAACTTCTTATCTCAAAACCAGGAAACTTTCGGTTCTTCTCCATAGTCCTGTCTTCTTTTCTTCTGGGGAATTCTGCTTCACTAGTTACTAATCAATGAATATACTTTTAAGGGAACTATTTTTCAGGCAGTCTTTGCATGCTGTTAGCTTGGCAGCTCTGCTCTCAACTGTTCAATTTTCCACGGCCTTGTACCTCAAACTATTGGATTGTGTCATTGGCTTTTAAGATTATCAATCTATTACATTCAAACTTGATTGGAAGTGGGTCATTTGAGGTATAATTTAAACTGTTTGGCTGAATTTGTTTTTGTCTCAAGACAATGAGCTAATCGAGTTGTTCGATCAAATGTTAAATTATATCTATTTTTCAGAAGACTTGCTGCTGTCAGGTAGTTTAACGGTGCAGTACACCCACATGTTCATCACTGAAGTCACACGGAAACCTGATTGGGGAAGTTTGACACATTGACTTACCTAAAGGACTTCAGCCAAGTAGATGGACTTTTATAACAAATGATAATGGTTGCTTTTAAATTCCACCACTTTCCTTCATGAGATATCAACAGACTATTATTCTGTGGCTCTAGATTATGAGTCAATGACTTGACTACCATAAACTGTCTTCCTGTACATGCAGGGAACACGTCAAACATCCTCAAGAGCAATTATTTAGTGATGGACATGTGATTAGAAGGCACTTGAAACTGTTGCATCCAGATTGAACAAAGGCAAAAATCATGGTTCATTCAGAAGTTGCACTGAGCCTGCAGACGAGACTGAGATATCATGATGCTGGTTTTGGACAGGATTGGTGAGTGGGGAGGACATGAAGATGTAAATCCGAGAAGGACAAAATGGATTAAGGAGTTTGAGAACATTCTGTGTCCTTCTCGCTTATCAGTGAGTAATTTATAAAAAGTAGTTTGATAGTTATAATTTATAAGGAAAGGATTTTTTGTTTGGAACTGAAGACATTGACTTGCACTTTCCACAATTTGTATATCATGAGCAGAAATTGAGTTCAACCCAGTTTAGTAGATAAATATAATGACTTACCAGGAACACCAACTATCGCAAGGATGGGATAGTAACCACCTTGAATAATCCAAAGGATAAACAGGATCCGTGATGCTAATGATATCGAAGGCGATGAAAGAAAGTAAAGACCCGAGGATAAACTTCTGTCCATTGTTGGAATATGCCAGTCTAATGTTCTCAGATTCTGATACATTGCTGTACCAAACCAGTCAAATGTTCTCAGATTCTGATCCATTGTTGGAACATTCCAATCCGTGGTCCTCAGATTATGAATCATTATTGTAACGTTCCTGTCTAATGTTCTCAGATTGTGATCTCTCCTCCCGCTCTCTCTCTCAAGCTGCTGATCCCTGTTCGTGCTGTCAGTGATGCTCCTACTCTCGCTATGTGATAGCACATTGAACAGAGCCCATTTATATTTCAACCATGGAAACTCTCCACTGCCATAATTAGGATCCACTGAGACTGAAATTAATCACAGTCACTGAACAAATAGCTCCAGTTAACCCCTTTGAATTCAATAATGATTTTATTAAAATTCAAAAGAACTTTTAAAGTTTACACGTTTGGCTTGGGATATGTGTGGGGGGTGAACAGGAAGAAATATTTGAGATGGTAGATTGATTGTATGTAATCATTCAATCTGCCTTAGATATGACAGTAATGTCAAAGGATTGTCAGAACTTAAACAAGTTTCCCGGATTATAAATCAAAATATACAGTCTGTAACTACTGATCAGTGATTATAATGTCAGTAAAATATGTAGAGAACGTTTCTAGTCCATTATCTGACAGAAAATTGCTTATGACAACATGAGTGATAACAGACAATTGGCATGGATATGTTAACAGAGAATATGATGTGACACACAATTCAGATGATTATTCAAGGATCAGAGAGGGCAGGTAAGGGTCCTGCTGTTAATATTATCGATGTCAATCAACTGTATTGAAGTAAATGTCACTGGATTTCAATTGCAGTGTGATTATGATATCGGGGCATGGCTGCTGAGAGTGGAGGGAGGGAACATGATATTTCCCAGCCATCAGTATTGGAATTTTATTCTTCATAAATCATATGAAGATCAAACTCAAGGGTACATTGCCAATGAGGAATGAGGAGAGCCAATATTAACCACACAACCAGAAGACATTGGATCAGAAATTGGGCCATTAGTCCATTTGAGCCTGCTCCGCCATTCCATGATGGCTGTTAAGCTTCTCAACCGCATTCTCACACTTTCTACCTGTAACCCTTGATCCCCTTTACAGTCAAGAACCTATCTGTCTCACTCCTAAATATACTCACTGACCTGGACTCGACAGCCCTCTGCAGCAGTGAATTCCATAGATTCACCACTGTCTGGCTGAAGAGGTTTCTCATTATCTTTGTTCGAAAAGATCTTCCTTTTCCACTGTCCCCTCGGGTGCTAGTCTCTCCTACATTGGATACATCTTCCCAAAATCCCCTCTCTCCCAGGTCATTTAGTATTCTGTAAGTTTCAATTAGACCTCCTAACATCCTTCTGAATTCTACCAAATACAGACCCAGAGCCCTCAAATATTTTTTATATGATAAGCTTTTATTTCCTGGCACCATTCTCGTGAATCTCTTTGGAAAACAAACCAGGACCAGTGCATCCTTCCTGAGATATGGGACTCAAAACTGCGCACAATAATCCAAATGTGGCGTGACCAAAGCCTTGTAGAGCCTTAGAAGTACATCCCTGCTTTTATATTTAAGCCTTTTTGAAATAAATATCATCATTGTATTTGCCTTTCTAACTACTGACAAACGGCAAGTTTACCTTTCAAGACTTCTGGACTAAACCCCCGAGTCGTTTTGCCCTTCAGACTTCTGAATTTGCTCGCTATTTCGAAAATAGTCCATGCCTCCATTCATCCTGGCAGAATGCTTTCCCACACTTTCCCACATTGTACTCCATCTACCACTTCTTTGCTCACTCTCCAAACCTGTTAAAGTCCTTCAGCAGGTGAAAGTGAGGACCGCAGATGCTGGAGATCAGAGTCAAAAAGTGTAGTCATAGAAAAGCAGTCTGTCAGGCAGCATCTGAGGAGCAGGAGATTCGACGTTTCAGACATAAAGCCTTCATCAGGAATGTGGGTGGGTGGAAGGGGGCAGAAAGATAAATGGGGGGGGGGGGGTAGCTGGCGCTGGGAGAAAGGTAGCTTGGAAGGCGACAGCTCGATGAAGGTTGGTGATGATCCTGATAGATCAGAGTGGAAGGTGGATTTGATACTTGGGAAGGTAGATGAACAGGTAGGACAGTTCAAAAGGGCGGTGCTGAGTTGGAGGGTTAGATCTGGGATAAGGTGGAGGGAGGGGAGATAAGGAAACTGGTGAAATTGTCCTTGATACCGTGTGTTTGGAGGGTCCCAAGGCAGAAGATGATGTGTTCTTCCTCCAGAAGTCAGGTGTCTAGAATTTGGCAGTCGAGGAGGCCAAAAGCTGGAAGGGCTTTGGCGGAGTGGGAGGGAGAGTTAAAGTATTCGGCCACAGGGAAGTGGGGTTGTTGGGTTTCCGTGTGTTCCCTGAACCATTCTGTAAGTTGACATCCTGCCTCGCCAATGTATAGGAGACAGGAGCAATGGACTGACGAGATTAGGTGTTTGGATGCACAGGATGTTCTCTGCCTGATGTAGTAGGATCCTTTGGGGCCTTGGGTGGAGGTGAGGCGGGAGGTGTTGGCACAGGTTTCAAATCTCTTGCAGTGTCAAGGGATGGTGTTGGGAGTGGAAGGTGGCTTGGTGGGGGCGTGTGGACCTAACGAGGGAGTCGTGAGGGAATGGTCTCAGCAGTATGATGATAGGGGTGGGGAGCGAAGTATATCTCTGGTATTGGGGTCTGACTGTTGGTGGCAGAAATGGTGGAGGCTGATGCGTTGTATCCCGAGGTTAGTGGGATGAAGGCGAGCACCAGAGAGGTTCTAACTTGTTGTCGTTGGAAGAGTGGAGTGCAAGGGCGGAGGTGTGGGAAGTTGAGGAGATGCAGGAGAGCACCCTCCTGCAGCCGAACCAACTCTTCAATGCTACCTGTCCCTCTGTCTATCTTTGCACTGTTTGAAAGCTTAGCCAGAATGCCCTCAGTTCCTTCAGAAAGATAATGAATGCACAAAGTAAAAAGTTGTGGTCCCAACACTGAGTTTTGTGGAACACCACTTGTCACTTGTTGCCATCCAGAGAAGAGCACTTTTATCCCCACTCTATGCGTTCTCTCAGGCAGCCAAACTTCTATCCATGCAAGCACCTTGCCTCTAATACCATGGGCCCATACCTTTCTCAACAGCCTCATGCATGGCACTTTGTCAAAGGATTCTTGAGTGCAGATGGATAACATCTATTGGTTCTCCTTGATCTAATCTGATCATTACTCCCTCATTGTTTTCTAGCCGGTTTGGCAGGACTGATCTCCCCTTGATGAAACCATGCTGACTCTGTCCTATTTTACCAAACACCTCCAAGTATCAGAAATCCCGTCCTTCACGATGGATTCCAAGATGTTACCCACAACCAAGGTTAGGCAAATCAGTCTGCAGTTTTCCATCTTCTACCTAACTCCCTTATTAAACGGGCTGTCATGTTTGCAATTATACAGCCACTTTGCCGTTTCCTGATTTTAGTCATTCCTGAAAGATTACCACTTACGCTTGCACTAACTCTTCAGCTATCTCCCTTACAAGGCTGGGGTGTAGTCCATCTGGTCCAGGTGAGCTATCCACATTCAGGCCATTCCGTTTTTTAACATGCTCTTCTTGGTGATGACCTCCATATTCAGGACTGCCCTCTCACTGTCGTCAATTCTTGAGAAATTACTCGTGTCTTCCACCGTGAAGACTGATACAAAGTTCCTCAGCCATTTCTTTGTTTCCCACTACCGTCTCTCCAGCATCATTTTCCACTGGTCCATGTTCACTTTTACCTCTCTTTTGCACTTTATATATCTAAAGAATCTCTTAAAGTTTCCTTTATATTAATGGTTAGAAGGGCTTTTGCCCGAAACGTCGATTTCGCTGCTCGTTGGATGCTGCCTGAACTGCTGTGCTCCTCCAGCACCAAAATCCAGTATCATCCTACCTGTACCATGCCTTTATTGCTCAGCATGTATCTCTGCAGTGTCTCCTGAATTAATCTTGGAATTTTCTGCCATTACTGTTCCGTTGTCTTTCCTGCTCGACCCCTGTCCCGGTCAATTCTACCCAGTTACTCCCTTGTGCCTCTCCAGTTACCTTTATTCAGCTAGAAATATTGTTAACTCTCATTCTACTTTCTCTCTCTCAAATTGCAGAATAAATTCAACCATGTTCTAATCACCGCTTCTGAAGTTTTCTTTCACCTTAAGCTCCCTTGTCTAGCCTGCGTCATTAAACCTAGTGTTATCTGTTCCAGAGTGGGCTCCACCACATGATGCTCCAAAAAGCCATCCCATAGACATTCCTCAAATTCCTTTTCTTGCGAACCACTCCCAACCTGGTTTCCCATTCCACTTGCATATTGAAATCCCCCTATGATCACTGTAACTTTGTCTTTCCTACAGATCTTTTCTGTCTCCTGGTGTATCTTGTGCCCCAGCTTCTGACTACTCTTTGGAGGCCTGTGCAAGTCTCCAACTGTGGTTGTCTTATCTTTGTGATTCCTCAATTCTACCCACGCAGATTCTACAACATCTGACTTTACTTCCTTTCTTAATATTGATTTAATTTCATTTCTTAGTAATAATGTAAACCCACTCCCTCTGCTACCTATCTTTTCGATAGGATATATGTCCTTGAATATCCTGATCCCTTGCAACCACTTCTCTGTGATACCCATCACGTCATACCTACCAATTTCAATCTGTGCCATAAGCTCATTTACTCTATTCCTTATTCTGCTCGCATTCAGATATAACCCCTTCAATCTTGTATTAACGGTCCCTCTTCTCATTGTTATTTGTTTGTCCAGTGTGCTTGAAGTCAGATTGCTTACACTTTCCATACACTCTGTCTTATTTGCGTCTGTGCTGGAGATTTTAATAACCTTCCTGAGCTCTGTACATTTACCTCCTCTTTTCTAAATAACCCTATAACGGACCCCCCACCCTGCCAACACAAACACTCTCCTAATCAGTTTAGACCTCTGTCTACAGCCTTAGTTAGGATTCAAACGGACTCTGGTCCCAACACAAAATAAAGGGACAAAAAACAAGCTTTTCTGTACATACCAAAACATGAAAACTACAAAGATGCAAGATTGTTAAAATACACTTACGATGTGGAGTTATATGAATTGAAATGTGAATTTAAAAACCACGGACGAGGTTTTCAACCTTTATCAGTCATTATTTGACCCACAGCTGAGATGCTGATCTCCCCCTGTCAGTGATCCCCCTAATTGAGAATCTCTCGCCCTGTCTCTCACACCGTGTCTAGAGGGACTACAAGTTCCTGTTGGCCCAGAATATTTAAATGAATTCACCTTCTCCATGGAACTAATCTATTGTTCTTTTGGATCCTGTTCAGCGTCAGCAACCCGGTTCTGTTATATTATTAGCGATAAATGATCTGGGATGACAGCATCGTGCTCACAGGGTACGGACCAGACAAAGGGCTTGCAGTCTGTGGGAGTTTCTAAATGAAATTTCTGTATATTTCTCCTCATGCTGTCTTCTGATATAACTTCAGACTCGTCTGACACCCCTTGCTCTCACTCACTCTGTGGTTCCGTTTTCTCTCCATTCCTTTTATCTCTCTTCACTTCCTTTTTTCTCTGTTGATTTTTCTCTCTCTCACACACACACACACGCAGACACACACACATTCTGTTCTCACTGTTGACAAATTGTGCTGTTGGAGAGCTCGTTGGTGTACAATGGGCTAAATGGCCTCCTTCAGTGCTCTATCAATTCTGAAGTTCTCTGACCCACAATAAAGACTTCAGGTGCCTGGAGAGACAAGCTGGTCCTGAGAAGGACAGAGTGCAGAATCATTCTTTATCTCTTCATGTTGTCTGATATGCAGCGGCCTTGAAATATCTGTTCAAAAAAAAGATAGAAATTCGAGCAGTTGGGAGAACGTTCACGAGATGATTTTGCTGTCAGGATTTAACAAGCAGTTCCCTCTTACAAAATTGGATTTGCCTGATAGTAGCTCCTCCCAATTGACACGTCCTAGCTCTGCCTGATGCTGACGTAATTTGCCTTCCGCCAATTCAGTAGATTCCCACAAGGTCCTGACATATCCGTGTTCATAGCTATCTTAAATCTGAAGGAACTGTGACCACTGTTTCTAAAGTTATGTCCCACTGAAAGGTCATTCACCTGACCAGGCTCATTAGCCAATAAGAGGTCCAGTATGGTTCTTCCTCTCGTTGGACTATCCACATACTGCTGCAGTTAACAAAGTTTGCCCCATCTAAACCCTTGCTCTAATGGACTTCCAGTCATTATTGGGGATATTAAAGTCACTCACTATGACCACTCTGTTTTTAATACATCTTTCCTTAATCGACATACATATCTGTTCCTCAATCCCTCCGTGGCTGTTGGAGAGATTATAGTAACGCAGTGCTTGTATCCATCTTATTTTTGAGCTTGACCCATATTGCTGCATTGGACGGTCCCTCCTGTATGTCCTGTTCACGTGCAGATGTAGCATTCTCCCTGATCAGTAAAACAACTCGTCCACCTCTTTGAGCTTCTTCTCTTTCTCGCCTAAACCAATGAAACCCTGGATACTTTGAACGGCCAGTCCTTTCCCTCTCTCAACCAAGTCTCTGTAAAGCCGCAAAATCATAGTCCCATGTATGGATTCAGGATCCCAGTTCATCGTCCTTACCCATAACAATTCTTGCATTGAAATAAATACACTTCAGCCAAACTCCATCAGATCCTGACCTGATATTTGGTTTGCGTTTCCCTGATGTAAATTCCTCCTCGTCTATTCTCTGGGAACAGGAGATTACAAAGGACTGTCAGTAAAGTGGAAAATATTGGAAACAGACAATTTCAGTTTCCTCCCTTGTCCCTTCAATCTGTACATTGCATCTCACACTGTCCAATTCCAATAAACTGGTGGGTAATTATTTTGCTTCAAACAACCGTCTCCAGCCTCTCACGGCACATTCTTCTACTTGCTCTGGACCCATTGGATTGATAGTTTTCTGATCCCTCTCTCAACCAAATCTCTGTAATATTTGTATCATGGTTATATATATTCATCTGTTTTGCCTGTCACACTGCTCACATTAAAATCAGCATACTTCAGACTTTCTGTCCCAATGTGTTCACTCCCCTCTGCCAGTTTGTTGCTGGTCTTAGTTGTACTGGGATTAGTCTCCAACTGCTCTTCAGTCACTGTGTTTGTGGATGTTCTGCTCTGGCTCCACCCTCCCTCCCCAACCACCACACTAGTTTAAAACCTCCTGAGTGACAAAAACAAACCTGCCTGCCAGGAGATTGCTGCCAGTTCACGTCCATCCCGTCCTTCTTGTGTATTTCATACTGACCCAGGATTCCCAATGACCCACATATCTGAGATTGCTGCCAGTTCAGCTGCATCCCGTCCTTCTTGTGTAAATCCTACCTACCCGGGAATCCCAATGATCCACATCTTGGAAGAGCTGCCTTCCCTACCAGCTCTTTGACCATGATTTTAACTTTACTACCTTCCTATTCCTAACCTCACTGGCACGTGGCATAATCCAGTCTCCCCAACATTCAAATATGCTTTCAGCACAACTCCAGCAAGACCTTTACTTTAAAATGGATAGACGTGACAATAAAAACTTAAGTGTAATCTCATGAACCAGGAACGCGGAGCCCAACGAATCGTCGTGATGATCATAAGATCTGATATATGTCACCTCCACCAAACCTGTGTGACTAGATATACTTATGGAGCATCTATTTGTACGTGGACGAGGATAAACAGAAATTAGTCCAAAAGACCTGAAAATGTCATAACAGATGGGTGCTAGTCAGCCTGTTTACTCTGCTTTGCTGTTCAATTGGATTTTAGCTATTCTGTTCCTTTTAATGGCTGGGGCTTTACCCCGGATCCCTAGCGCGTCAGGAAGTGCCCAGTGTCTTTGTGCGCTCACTGAGTAAAGAGCATCTAGTGCCAGGCGATGGGGTGTGGGGGATCCCGGGGTGGCTCGATGAAAGGCTGCATGCAGTGACGGATGGACTCAGGGATTGAGAGAGACAGAGTAGGTAATCAGGGACATTGACTCACATAAGTAGATGCGCAAGATTCCCAAGCACTCAGGAAGCCTGAGGACCAGAACCACTTTTACAATAAACCCGTCATATTTGCTGAAATTCTCCATCAAACACAAGCAAATATACTGTAGATGGCAGAAACATGAAACAAACACAGAAACATATTGTGGAGAGAGAAAAGAGGCAATTCTCCCAATGCAGAGATTGCAAAATCTCCAGAAAGACAGGGTCCAGAGATTGGAATTAAACCCGAGTCCCTGGCACTGTGAGGCAGCAGTGTTGTGTCACCACGCTATCCAATAATGGACAACAGGATTAGGACAGTTACATTAGTATATTTTCGACAGTTAGTTAACAGGAATGCTCTCACGCAGCCTATCTAAGATTGGGAAGCCTTTATACAGCAGCAGAGGACAATTCAAGAAGCAATAAAGTGATGAATACGAAACATGTCAGCTAGCTTGCTTTAGAAATGGAGCTTGCGGGGGTTTTGTTAAGATATATAAAAGGGGAGAGTGAACATTGGACAACCAGAAATTGAGGGTGGCTGCAGAGAAATGGAAAAAAAAGAATTGGAGAATGACCTGAATAGGTACTTCCTGTCAATCCTCACAATGGTAGATATTATGAACAATCCAGACCTTAAAGCGAGTCAAGGATGAGGAACGGATGTAGTGATCAGCGTTGAGGAGAAGGTACTGGGGAAGCTGTAATGTTTGAAAGTGGATAAATCACACAGACTGGAAGGATAACAGCTAAAGTTCTGATGGAATTAGCGGAGGAGATTGTGAAACCTTTGGTCGTGACTGTTCAGGAATACCTGTCATCAGACAGAGTCCCAGAGAACTGGAAACTGGACAATTTAAAATCTCTGTGTAAGAAGGAAGAATGGCAAAATACAGGAAATCATAGGGTAGTATAGCCGGGCATCGGCCTTTAGCGGGATTTAGAGTGCATTGCTAGCAATGACATTGCAGAGTACCTGGAGGTGCATGGTAAAATAGGGCTGAGTCAGCATGGCTTCATCAAGGAGTGGTCCCGCTGACAAGTCTGTCAGAATTCTATCAGATGATAATGAGCAGGTTTGACAAAGGGAGGATGTGATCTCATTTGCTAATAGGCAGTGTGTTAAATTTGAATCTGTGTTAAATTGACTCATGTTAATTTATTGGTTACAACTTACGTAAGCAGACGTACATTAACAAATAAAATTTCAAAGGAACAATTCAATAGTAGATAAATAAAATAAGGATGGAGGGTCGGGTGATGTGTTGTTTCTACATGATGTGGGAGTGGTCGACCCAACTGTGGTTCCCAGTGACCATGTCTGGATTAAATGTCGCATGCAAGAACAACTCTGGATCTGAGTCGGTGAGCTGGAGTTTGAGCTTCAAACATTGCGAGGCATCAGGGAGGGGGTGAGTTCCCTGGATGCTGTGATTCAAGAGACAGTTACACTCCTTAGATCAACTGACTCAAATTCAGCCAGTGGTTAGAAATCAGAGAGATTATCTATGACTGAGGCAGATAAATGGATCCAGGATGGAGAATTGCTGGAGCCTCAGCCCCTGTCCATGTCTAAGAGGTTCAAGAGTTTTGTTCCCTGTGTGGATGGGATGGGGACTGCAGGGAGGATGAGCTGATTGGCCACAGCACCGAATTGAGGAAAGCTTTCAAGTGGGGCAAGAGAAGGCAAATGTTAATGTAACTGGGTATAGTATAGTTAGCGGCATAGACACTGTTCTCTGTGACCTGGATTGAGAGTCCAGAATGCGGCGTTACCGACTGGTGTTTGTGTAAGGGATATCTCATCTGGACTGCAGGGGAACTTCGAGTGTGAGGGTAAAGATCCATCGGTCATGGTTTGTGTAGGTACCAACGACAGAGATAAAACTAGGACAGAGGTTCTGCTAAGGGATATAAAGAGCTTGGAGCTAAATTAGAAAACAGAATCAAAAAGGAAATAATCTCTGGATTACGGCCTGAGCCCTGAGCGAGTTAGCACAGGGTCTGCAGGAAAATGCGTGATTCAAAGTTTGGTGTGGGAGAAATGGGTTTGTATCATGGGACATTGACACCAGACACTGGGGAAGGAGCGCACTGTTCTGATCGGATGGTCTTCATCTGAACCGTGTTGGGCCAAGAGTCCAAGGAAATCGCATAACTAGGGCTGTAGATTGGGAATTAAGCTAAATCGGGGTGGGGTGGTGTCAGTTATAGGGAAAATTATAAAACCCGAATTAAAGGAGCGAGTAAGACTGCAGATCTCAAGAAGAAGGCGTTTGGTATGCTTTCCTTTGTTGGTCACAGTATTGAGTACAGGAGTTGGGACGTCATGTTGCGGCTGTAAAGTTCATTGGTTCGGCCACTGTTGGAATATTGCATGCAATTCTGATCTCCTTCCTATCAGAAAGATGTTGTGAAACTTGAAAGGGTTCAGAAAAAAAATTATAAGGATGTTGCCATGTTCGGAGGATTTGAGTTACAGGGAGAGGCTGAGCAGGCTGAGGCTGCTTTCCCTGGAGCGTCGGAGGCTGAGGAGTGACCTTTTAGAGATTTACAAAATTATGAGGGGTATGGAAATGATAAATAGACAAAGTCTTTTCCCTGGGGTCACGGAGTCCAGAACTAGAGGGCAGAGGTTGAGGGTGAGAGGGGAAAGATATAAAAGAGACCTAAGGGTCAACGTTTTCACGCAGAGGGTGGTACGTGCATGGCATAAGCGGTCAGAGGATGTGGTGGAGGGTGGTAAAATTGCTACGTTTAAGAGGCATTTAGATGGGTGTATGAAGAGGAAGGGTTCGGATGTATATGGACCGGGTACTGGCAGGTGGGACTGGATTAGCGATATCTAATAACTGGACAGGTTGGACCGAACGGTCTGTTTCCATTCTGTACACCTCGATGACTCTAAAACTCTAAGTTATTCAAATCTTCAGCACAGACGCAGAGTATGGAAAGTGTTCGCAATCAAACTTCAAACACTCAGGACAAACAAATGACGATGAGAAGAGGGATGGTTCCTACAGGGCTGAACTGTTATATTGGAATGCATGCAGTATAAGGAAAGAGGTAAATAAGCTTATGGCTCATACACAAATTGGCAGATCGCCATCACGGAGACGTTGCTGCAAGAGGATCAGGATTGGGAGCTGAATATTCAAGGATATGCATCCTATCAAAAAGATAGGCAGTTGGGCAGAGGGGATGGGGCTGTCTTATTAGTAAGAAATGCAATTAAATCAATAATAAGAAATGATGTAAGGTAAAATGGTGTAGAATCTGTGTCGGTAAAATTGAGGAATGAAAAAGGTTAAAAACAAGTAGTTGGGGTTCGGTTCACGCCTCCAAACAGTACTCAGGCACTGGGGGGCAAAATACACCAAGGGCTAGAAAGATGTGTAGGAAAGGTCGCCTATGTGTGGAACCAGAGGAGATGGGTGAAATATTAGACAAAATAATCTCGTCAGTATTTACTGTGGAGAAAGACATGGAAGCTCGGGAATGTGGGGAAATAAATAGTGATGTCTTGGAAAGAATCCTCAACAGAGAAGAGAAAGTTCTGGAATCTTAAAAGAAATAAAGCTAGATCAATCCTAAGTAGCTCATTAGGTCAATCCGAGAATATTGTGGGAAGCTAGGGAAGAGATTGCAGTATCCCTTACAGAGATATGTATATTAGGCACAGTAAGATGTTGGAAGACTGGAGGTTGGATAATGTTGTTCCATCACTGAAGGACTGCAGGGAAAAGCCAGGAAATTACAGCCCCATGAGAACAGTGATTGGGAAGTTGTTGGAGGAGATTCTGAGAGAAAAGAGATCCTTACATTTACAAAGGCAAGGGCTGATTTGAGATGGTCAGCATGGCTTTGTGAGTGGAAAACTACGTTTCACAAACCGGATTGACTCTTCGAGGAGGTGGCCAAAGATAGATGAAAGCAGAGCAGTCAACGTTGTCCACATGGACTTTAGCATCTAATCAAGAGGAAGGAGAAAGCTTACTTAAGGTCGAGGAAGCAAGGATCAGACAGGGCTCCAGAGAGTTACATTGGATGGCACGGTGTCTCAGTGGTTAGCACTGCGACCTCATAGCACCACGGACTCCATTTCGATTACAGCCTCAGGCGACTGTCTGTGGGGTGTTTGCGCATTATCCCTGTGGGTTTCTTCCAAGTGCTCCGGTTTCCCCCCCACAGCCCAAAGATGTGCCAGTTTCGTGACTCATCCATGCTAAATTACCCATAGTGTTCACGAATGGGTAGGTTTGGCACATTGGTCAGGGCAAACGGAGAGTAATAGGGTGGGGGAATGGCGCTGGGTTGGATACTGTTTGGAGGGTTGGTATGGAGGTGTTGGGCCAAATGGCCCATTTACACACTGTAGAGATTCTCTGAAGGTACCAGGAAGGAACCAAGAGATGGACTTAGGGCAACTAGAAGGGGGCATAATAAAGCATTGTTGGGAAGGAGTAAGGAAAACCGTGAGGCATTCTCCACTTATGCGAGGAACAAGAGCAAGGCCAGAGTGAGGATAAGGCCAATCTGGGATAGTGGAAGGAACTTGTGCCTGGAGTCACAGGAGGTAGGGGAGGTCCTTAATGAATACGATGCCACAGTATTCACTGCTGAGAAGGGACTTGTGTTTTGTGAGGACAGCGTGAAACAGGCTGATGTACATGAACAGGTGGATGTTAAGAAGGAGGATGTGCTGAGAATTTTGTAAAAGATAAGGACAGATAAGTCACTGAACCAGACTGGATGCATCCAAAGTTACGACAGGAAACAATGGAGTGGATTACTGAGCACCTGGTGATGACCTTTGCAGCCTCACTGTCCACTGGAGACGGACCAGATGATTGGAGGCAGGAAAATATTATTCCTTTGTTCAGGAAAGGGAATAGGGATAATTGTGGGAATTGCACACGTATCAGTCTTATGTCTATGGTGTGCAGATTATTGGAGAGGACTCTGGGAGACAGGATTTATTATTACTTGGAAAACCATAGTTTGATTAGAGATAGTCAGCATAGTTTTGTAAGGGGCAGGTCATGCCTTACAAATCTTATTGAATCTTTAAAGAATGTGACAAACCATCTTTATGGCTCATTCAGAAAGTACGGAGGCATGGGGTACAGGATGCTGCCTGTACTGGAGGGCATGTCATATGACGAAGGTTTGAGGGATCTAAGGCTTTTCTCATTGGCGTGAAGAAGGGTGAGGGATGACTTGGCAGAGGTGAACAAGGTGATGAGAGTCATAGACAGTGAATCGAGAGAGATATTTTTTAACCCTCATATAAGTAGTTATTACAAGGGGGTATAATTCTCGGGTGATTAGTTGATGGTTAAGGGGAGATTTCAGAGGTAGGTTCGTTACATACAGAGTGGTGGCTGAGTGGAATGCACTGCCAGCGGTTGCGGTAAAATTAGATGTATTAGGGACATTTAATATACTTCTGGATAGGCACATGGATGATAATAAAATGAAGGGTATGGAAGTTAGAGTCGTAGAGTTGTACAACATGGAAACAGACACTTCAGTCCAACCTGTCCATGATGACCAGACATCCCAACCCAATCTAGTCCCACCTGCCAGCACCTGGTCCATATCTCTCCAAACCCCTACTATTCATATACCCATCCAAATACCTCTTAAATGTTGCAATTATACCAGTCTCCACCACTTCCTCTGGCAGCTCATTCCATACACATACCACCCTCTGCATGAAAAAGTTTCCCCTTAGGTTTTTTTTATATCTTTCCCCTTTCATCCATAACCTATGCGATCTAGTTCTGGACACCCCAAACCCAGGGAAAAGACTTTGTCTATTTACCCTATCCATGCCCCTCATAATTTTGTAAACCACTATAATGTCACCCCTCAGCCTCCGACCCTCCAAGGAATACAGCCCACGCCTGTTCAGCCTCTGCCTACAGCTCAAATCCTCCAGCCTTGGCAACATCCTTGTAAATCTTTTCTGAACCCTTTCAAGTTTCCCAACATCTTTCCGATAGTAAGGAAATCAAAATTGCACGCAATATTCCAACAGTGGCCTAACCAATGCGTTGTACTGTCGCAACATGACCTCCCAACTCCTGTACTCAATACTCTGACTAATAAAGGAAAGCATAACAAATGCCTTCTTCACTATCCTATCTATCTGCGACTCCACTTTTAAGGTGCTATGAACCTGCACCTCAAGGTCTCTTGGTTCAGCAACACTCCCTAGGACGTTACCATTAAGTGTATAAGTCCTGTTAAGATTTGCTTTCCCAAAATGCAGCACCTCGCATTTATCTGAATTAAACTCTATCTGCCACTTTTATTTTTGATCTTATGGTCGGATAAAAGATTGGCATGTCATCAATTCCGAAGGGTCTTGTTCTGTACTCTTCTGTGTTCTACGTGTCGGATGGTAAACTGGGTAATTAGCTCAGATGAATGTCGAAGGTTATGGCGTTCAGGAGGAGTTAGTCAACTGGACAGAAAATTGGGCTGGATGGTAGGAGACTGAGGGTGGTGGGAGACATGTTGTTTTTCAGACTGGAGGCATGTGACCAGTGGTGGAGTGGGTCCACTGCTGTTTGTCATTTGGATAAATGGTTTGGATGGGAATATTGTCAAGTAAGTTAACTAAGTTTTTTGGGTGACACTGAAATTGGTGGTAAACAGGACAGTGATGAAGGTTATCTATGATACAACAGGATGAACAGTACTGCTGGGATAGTGGGCTTAAGAATAGCTGATGGAGTTTAATTAGATAAAGGTGGGGTGTTCCATTTTGGTGAAACAAACCAGGGCGGGATTTGTGCAGTTAATGTTCGGGCCCTGGGTAGTGTTGTCAGTCTGTGACCCAGGGATGCAGGTACACAGTTCTTTCAAAGTGGTGTCACAGGTCGACAGGCTGGTGAAGTAGACGTTTGGGAAGGTTACCTCCATTGGGTAGAGCATTGAGAGTAGAATTTGGGATGTTATGTTCTATCTGTACAAGACATTGGTCAGGTCACCATAAAAGCGTTGTTGATCAGTGGGAAGAACTCATCTGGTTCACTGACCTCCTTTTGTGTAGACGATCTGACATTTTAACCTGGCCTGCTCACATGTGACTCCAGACCCATTGCAATATGGCTAACTCTGAGCTGTCCTCTGGGTAATTAACAGTGACACCCACATCCCATGAATGAATAAAGAAAAATATATATGTACCTCTCGAACTCTGCAAACCCCTCCAGCTGCAGCGATCCGTACTGGTTTTGTAACATTGTTCAGGTCCTGACGACTCTCAGTAACACTCTTACCACCTCCAGCACCTTCACCTCTCCCTGTTCCGTTTGTGACATTGAACCCCGACAAGGATTCCCCTTCCCACTGCCCAACTCGTGCTAGCAGACCCTTTGCAATCCCTTTAACACTTACTCCTAAAACACTCTCTCACTTCAGGATTTTAAGTACTTTTTGGTGATCTTCTAAGCCTCATAATCTAATATGATACATTTTGTCTTGAGTGAGGGGCCGGTGGGAATTTCTTGCTCAGGTTTTGTCTGCTTCAGTGGAATGTTCTTTTGTTGAGTGATTTACACTGTCCTTTCAAATGTTTTCCACTGTTCATTTATAGGCACAGATTTCAGTCTGTTTCGCCTCTTTCCCTTGGTCAGTTCTCCTCTCAAACCCATGTCATTGTCTGTGTTTGTTTCTAGTTGTAGTTTGTCCTTTCTATGATTCACTTTAAAACTTTATATTTCTTTAAACTGCACTTCATCACAATATCCCGAAGGATCTCTCCAGGTGACATTACTCATTCACGACGTTCCATCACACAACGGTCGCTCTGAGATAGTTATGTCCCCGCCAGTTGCACAATTGTTATTCAAAGAAACACTGATAAAAAAATCTCTGAACTCCTCATCCAATATCACTGTTGTTAGTGTGATTGTCCCAGATGAAGGGAATATTGACGTTTCCCAAAATTATCACAAAGTGTTTGTTAAAAAATTCCAATGCGTTCCTGTGTAATGCAGTGATGAGGAATGGAATGCTGTTCAGTGGCTAAAACTGTTCTGCTCCTTGTGTCCTTGGCAAGTAGTAGCCAGAATTTACATTCAGACTGACTCTACGTCATGATCTGAGGTCAAATGATTTCTCTGTACTGCCTTTGTTATCCATTATTGTTAGCGTTACCCATTTTGCCTGAGTATCCACAAGGCTGTGATCCATTGAATATTTATGCCCACCTTTTGTTTGCCCTGTAACCACGTCTCTCTTGTGTCTAAATTTCTTTTATCTCTGTGTCACAAATCAATCTACCTTATTGAAGAGAGTTAAAAATCACACAACACCAGGCTATAGTCCAACAGGTTTAATTGGAAGCACACTAGCTTTCGGAACAATGCGCATTCATCAGGTGACAGTGGAGAGCTCGATCGTAACACAGAATTTATGGCAAAAAATTACAGTGTGATGTAACTGACATTATACATTGGAAAATTGATTGTCTGTTAAGCGTTTCATCGTTTAGAATACAGTGATAGTTTCACTTCTTTCATGTGTAAATCACAAAACATTTTTTTTAAAGTTGCATTCTCGTGTTAGCTGTGAACAATGGTGATAGCTGGACAATATGTTGAAGGTATTAGACCCCTGTGTTCACTGTCTAGGCCCTGATATTTAGATTGATTCTAATCTAAAAAGTGAGTTAAGAGTTTGACATAAATTCATGCACTTTTTGAGCTCAGCGTTCTACATGAATGCATGCAGTTTTTGAGCAAAGAACAATGTAATCCTGTAAGTAGAAATTCACCCCACAAAATATATGTGTGCCTGGGGGTCTTTGTCTGTCTGTGTGTGTTTGCTGTCTGGGGGGGGGGGGGGTTGTGAGTGTGAGAAAGTGTGTCTGGAGTGGGTACAGAGTGTCTGAAGTCTGTGAGGTAGTGCATGTTTGAGTGTGGGAGTGTGTGTGGCTCTAAGGGTGTGTGTGGGTGTCTTTGTGCCCGTCTGTGTGTGTATGTGAGAGTGTGTGTGTAGGAATATCTGTGTATGTAGGAATATCTGTGTGTGTGTGTAGTGCAATGGTGATCACCTGTAATGTGACATGAACCCAAGGTCCCGGTTGAGGCCCTCCCTATGGGTACCGAACTTAACTATCAGCCTCTGCTCGGCCACTTTTCTCTGCTGCCTGTCCCGAAGTCCGCCTTTGGAGGATGGTCACCTGAAGGTCCGAGGCTGAATGTCCTGGACGACTGAAATGTTCCCCAAATGGGAGGAAACTCTCCTGTCTGTTGATTGTTGTGCGGTGCCCATTCATCCGTTGCCATACCCTTTGCTCGGTTTCCACAATGTACCATGCCTCCGGGCATCCTTGCCTGCAATGTATAAGATAGACAACGTTGGCTGAGTCACATGAGTACTTTCAATCTTTTCTGAGCACTTTCAACTTTCACAACATCCTTCCTATAGCGGAGATTCTGGAATTGCAGAGAACTCCAAATGGGGTCTAACATATTACTCTTGTTCCCTGAGTTCCCCAGTCTTTGTCCACAATAAGTTCTGGAGTAAAAAAAAATGTGTTTAAGGTCTTAGACATATCTTGCTGTTCCACACATCAGTAGTCTTATTGATCTTTAAGGGACAGCATTTTGCCATGTACAAGGTGGGAGGTTTTCCCACGCGTAATAGTGGTATCTATGTCCACAATCTGACAAGTCTTGCAGCGTCCACCGTGACAGGTTTGTATGGAGTTGTCCTGAGGGCCATCCGCTTTATCCTCGAATACAACGTCTTCACTGTCCACTGTGCCACCCTCCAGCCTTTCCAGCACATCACACATGGTTATCAATGGTACAAATATCTTTGCTCGGGGCTCCACAATGTTCTGTGACACACTTAATCAGATCCTTGGGCTTTCCATAACTTTGTGTTTTAAAACCTTCTATAACATGCACTATTTTCAAGTCATAGAAATGTACAGCATTGAAACAGACCCTTCGGTCCAACTCGTCGATGCTGACCAGAAGATGTAAATAAATACATCCCATTTGCCAGCATTTGGCCCATGTACTTCTAAACCCTTATTATTCATATACCCATCCAATATCTCTTAAATGCAGTCGTAGTATCAGTATCTGCTACTTTCTCTCTCAGCTCATTCCATACACACACCACCGTGTGCATCAAAAAGCTGTCCCTTCAGTGCCGTTTAAACCTTTCCCCTTTAACCTTAAACCTATGCCCTCTAGATTTAGACTCTCCAACCCCTGGGAAAAGACCTTGAATGTTTACCCAATTCATACCCCTCATGTTTATATAAACCTCTGTCAGGTCACCCCTCAGTCTCTGATGCTCCAGAGAAAGTAACCCCAGCTTATTCAGCAGTAACCCTGGCAATATCTTGTCAACCTTTTCTGAGCACTTTCAACTGTCACAACATTCTTCCTATAGCGGGGATACTGGAATTGCAGAGAACTCCAAATGTGGTCTAACGTATTATTCTGGTTCCCTGAGTTCCCCAGTCTTTGTCCACAATAAGTTCTAGAGTAAAAAAAATGTGTTTAAGTTCTTAGACGTATCCTGCTGTTCCACACATCAGTGGTCTCACTGATCTTTAAGGGACAGCATTTTGTCTCGAATTAATCTTTTACTCAATATATTTATACAATCACTTTTGGATTCTCCTGATCATTCTCTGCCAAGGCTTTACTCAGCGGGTTGTGAGTTCATGTAATGCCCTGCCAGTATCAGTGGTGGACTCTCCCTCTTTATGGTCATTCAAGCGGGCATTGGATAAGCATATGGAGGTTATTGGGCTAGTGTAGGTTAGGTAGGCTTCGGTCGGCGCAACATCGAGGGCCGAACGGACTGTACTGCGCTGTATTTTTCTATGTTCTATGTTCTATGTAATGCATGTACACTTTCTGTAATCCTGATTTCTACACAAAGTGTATTCCTACAGCCCCTGTGATCCTCAGCCCCTTGATCCAGCTGGCTATACCTGACATGTACCCCCTTTTCCTTGACCAAACCATCAGTAGACAGCAAGTGTTTACAAATGCTGTCTGCATTGACCTGCACACAAACAGGAACATGCTGGTGGTGATCACTCAATTTATCTCACTTTTAAAATATTCTCACTTACCCGACTTCCCTTTCCCTGCAAATAGACTCCCCAATCACCTTTTGAGAGTTCCTGGCTAATATTATCAAGATTACTCTGGCCCCATTTTATAACTTGAACCTGGGGACCAGCCCTGTCCTTGTCCATCGCTATTTTCAAACTAATAGACTTGAGTCACTTTGGCAAAATGCTTTCCCACTCACACGCCAGTCCCTTTTCCTACCTTGTTTCCAAAGGGGAGGTCAGGTTTTGCCCCTTTCTCTTTTCAGACCATTTACATATTGATTGGGAGTTTTCTGGAACACAATTAGCAAATTCCTCCCTTACAAACGCTGAACATTGACAGTCCCAGTCTAGGTTTGGAAAGTTCAAAAAGCCCAATCATAACAGCCCTTATATTATGATTGATATTTGAGATCTCCTGATATGTTTGTTCCTCAGTCTGCCACTGAATATTCAGGGTCAGTACGATAATCATGTCAGAGTGATGACCCATTCTTATTTCTCAGTTCAACTAACATAGCTTCATTGGGCGATCCCACATGAATATCCTCTCTAGGTACTGATGTAATGATTCATGCAATGAAAACCCACCACCACGCGTCCTCTCTTGCCTCCCCTTCGATGTTTCCTGTAGCATCTCTACCTTGAAACAATGAGCTGCCAGTCCTACCCCTCCCTCAGCTTTGTTTCTGTGATAACTATAATCTCCCAGTCCCATGTTCCAATCCATGCCCTGAGTTCATCTTCCTTAGATGTCAGGCCCCTTGCATTGAAATAAATGCAGTTTAATCATCAGTTCCCCCTCCCCCATTTCCTGCTATGTTCCTGCCTGCCTTGTCTGCTGAAATTGCTGTCTTTAACTTGTGCACCAACCTCAATCTTCTTTCTGGCCTTATGACTGTTTAAGGTCCAACACCCTGCCAGATTAGATTATATCCTCTTAAGCAGCTCGAACAATTCGCCCCATCAGGATGTGGTTCCCCCTCCTGCTCCCAGTTCAGGTGCCTTCCCCACCCTGTCAACCTGTGCTGACACCTTCAGGTATCCAGGGACTTGCCCACCAAGGTCCCGGTGTTACTCAGTACTCCAGGAGGACCTACCCTTCATGATGTATATCCTTCGCTTATGAGACTTCCCACAGTGCATTACCTCACAGTGATCAGAAGTAAACTCCATCTGCCATTACTCAGAGTGTGTACAACTCTGAGTATGACTAACTTCATCCAGTCTCCCCAACCATCCCTACCTCTAATTGTTGAGAGAATGCACAACCCTCCCTATTGCGTTAACCTCCTCCAGTCCCTCTCATGGACACCATCTATGTAAGCTTCTCCTGTTCCTGACTATATTTTCCTCCTGTTCCAATAAACCCTTGTGAACTTTGTGACCTAGTCCAATCTCTGCAGTGCTCTGTATAATCAGCCTCACTGTGCCTGGAACCTGGCTTCAATTCCAGCCTTGGCCGACTGTCCGTGTGGACTTTGCATGTTCTCCCCGCGACTGTGTGGGTTTCTTCCGGGTGCTCTGGTTTCCTGCTGTAGTCCAACATTTGCACGATACGTGATTGGCCATCATAAATTGACTGTAGTATTCAGGCAAGTGTGTTTTAGGTGAGTTCACCATGAGGAATGCAGGGTTTATTGGACAGGGAGAGGGATAGGTCTGGTTAGGATGCTCTTTAGAGGATTGGTGTGGACTCATTGGGCCAAATGGCCTAATTCCATACTGTGGAGATTCTATTCAGGTTATTGTCCAGTCCTGTCAACCATCCCTGTCTCTTGAACCTTGCCTCATCCCCAATACTCGAGGAGAAAGTGAGGACTGCAGATGCTGGAGATCAGAACTGAAAATCATTTCCTGAAGAAGGGCTGATGCCCGAAACGTCGATTCTCCTGTTCCTTGGATGCTTCCTGACCTGCTGCGCTTTTCCAGCAACACATTTTCAGCTCATCCCCAATACTCTCCTTATATGTGAAATCTCCAACAGTTTCTAAAACATTCCTTGCTGATGTAAGCTTCTCCAGTCCTTACCGCGATCGATATGACTGTCATCTCTTTCTGCTTTTAGAATCCTCCCTATAACTATTGCCATTTGTTACATCACTCCCAATCACTGTTCCATCCTGAAAACCCAAAAACCTTTATATCTCTGTAAACTCATCTGGACTGTCTATACTTCCTTTTGACAGTCCCGTTCTGAGACTTTCTCTATATCAAAATTGTCATTAAGTGTAGGTAACCCTTATTATTGTAATCTCCCTCCAGCCTTACAGCACTGAGGATCTGTAGAAGCTCTCTTCAAGCCGACAGCCATCTCTGTGTCTGTAATCTGCTCCAGTCCCCAAAATTCATTCTCTCTTAGTTCTTCTGTAATCCATTAAACACTCTTTAACACTGTCTGTATCAGTGTAACCTTCACCAAAGACACAACCTTCCCTATCTGTGTAAATCCCAACACAGGTCGCTATCCCTCTAAGCTCCGTCTAACAAAACAACCCTCCATGTCTGTGTATTCACCTTCAGTCCCTACTCACCTGCCTATCTGTGTATCCTTCTGCATGCATTTTTGCTTCAGTCTCTTCAACTGTTCCTGTTAGTGTAATATCTTCCGGACCTGAAAACGCTCCCTCTCTTTAACTTTCTCAGGCCACACAGCCCTCACTATCTGTGACCTACTCCTGTTGGAGAACCCTTCCTCTGTGAACTGCTCCAAATCTTCAACTCTCCATAAGCTCCTGCAGCTCTTACAGCCTTCCCTATCTACCAAATCTCTTCCAGTCCCTAAAACGCCATCAATCTATGGAGACCCTAACACCATCCCTATCTGTGTTATCCTCTCAGGTCCCTGCAACACTCACGATCTGTAGATCCCATTCCAATGTCTGGGCGACTCCCGATCCTGTTCCTACAAGACTCATAAACAATGTAATATCCTCCCGTCACTATCATCCACCCTGTAAATTTAAGCTCCTCCTGTATCTTCATCCACCTACCCATCTCTATAACATTCTCCAGCTCTTCCCCCCATCTGTGTAAACATCACTATCCACTCGAACCCTCCCTACCACAGGAACTTCCTTCTGTTTGTGCTATGCTCCCTTATCTGTGAAGCTGTCTCCAACCAAACTTGCTACCCCAATCTCTCAAAAAGGAATCCAGATTTCACACCCTCCATGTCTAAATGACCCCCAGAACCTAAGCCTTCCTATATCTATAAACATCTTCAATCACGATGACCCTCCATATCTCTGTTTGTTCCTTCAGATGATACAAACCTCTTTATCTCTGTAATCTGTTCAGCTCCCTAAAACACTCCCTGTCTGTGTAATCCAGCCCTGTCCAACAAACATCCATATCCCTGTAAACTTCTGTATCCATTCCAACATTCCCAACTCCATTAACCAGTCAGCCCTGCAGCTCTCCACATTTCTGTAACCTCCTGTGGCTCTGTGGTCCTCCCTCCTCGTGAAACCACCTCCAGTCCCCACATCCCTCCCAATCTGGGTCCTCTGCTCCAAATCAGACCATTGCTGTCTTCGTAAACACCTCCACTCCTGACAACTCTCCTCATTTGTGTAACTTATTTCAGACCCCATACTCTCCAGCTTCCTGCATACTCTTCCTGCCACTGCAACCGAAATCACAAGTTTATGTAATATCCATCAGTCCTTAAACCTCCCCAACTCAGTCACCTCTTGCAGCCCGAGCAAAACACCTAAACTAAGAAACCTCTCATTTCCCTACAATCCTACCTCCCTCCTCAAATGCCTTCATCACCATTAAACCTCACAATTACTGAAGCCTCCTTTTGGCATTGCAAACCTCCTAATGTCCTCGTGTCCTGATATCCCTCCCTACCTCTGTAACCGCCACCACCCTCCTTCTGGGGAACATGGCAGAGGAGAGAAGATTTGTAGAGTCTGGACCATATTACGGAGGCAGAATCCTGGAAATTACAGATTTGGTCTAATGTCTGTGGTGTGCAGATTATTGCCGATGACTCTAAAGACAGGATTTTAGACTACTTGGAAAACCATTGTTAAATTAGAGACAGTCAGCATGGGCTTGTGAGGGGTAGGTCATGCCTCACAAACCTTATTGAATTATTTGAGGATATGACAGAATACTTAATGGCTCATTCAGAAAAGAAGGATGATTGGGATACAGGGAAATCTGTCTGTCTGGATACAGGATTGGATAGCCCAGAGAAGACAGAGGATGGCAGCAGACGGACAGTATTGAGCCTGGATCTCAGTGACCAGTGGGGTTCTGTAACAATCAGCTCTGGGACTCTGCTCTTTGTGGTTTTTGTAAATAACTTGGATGTGGATGTTGGAGAGTGGGCTAGTAAGTTTGCCAATCACATCAAGGTTGGTGGAGTGGTCGGGAATGTGGAGGGCTGTTGGAGTTTGCAATGGAACATTGACAGGACACAGAGCTGGGCTGGAAGTGGCAGATGGAGTTCAATCTGGAACAGTGTGAAGTGATTCATTCTGGAAGGTCGAATTTGATTACAGAATACAGGGTGAAAGACAGAATACTTGGCAGTGCGGAGGAACAGAGAGATCATGGGGTCCATGCCCATAGATCCCTCAAAGTTGCCAAACAAGTTGGTAGGGTTGTTAAAAAGGCATATGTTGTGTTGGCTTTCCTTAGCAAGACGATTGATTTTAAGAGCCGTTAGGTTTTACTGCTTCTCTATAGTGACCCGGTGAGATCATACATGGAATATTGTGTTCAATTTTGGTCCCATTTTTACAGGAAGGATGTACAAGTTCTAGAGAGTGTACACAGGAGATTTACCAGGATGCTGCCTGGAATGTAGGGCATTTCGTATGAAGAAAGTTTGTGGGAGCTAATTTTTTTCTCATTGGAGTGAAGAAAGGGGTGGGGTGACTTGGTAGAGGTGAACAAGGTGATGAGAGGCACAGCGACAGTGAATAGTCAGAGACTTTTTCTCCTATGGCTTAATGGCTATTATAAGGCGGCATAACTTTCAGGTAATTGGAGGATGGATAAGAGGATAGAGAATGGTAGGTAGCTGGATGGACTGCAAATGGTGGTAGTAACATTAGATACATTCGGGACATTTAATAGACTCTTGGATAGACACATGGATAATAATAAAATGAAGGGTATGTAGGTTAGTTTGATCTTACAGTCGGATAAAAAGTTGGCATAGCATCATGGCCGAAGGGCCTTGGGCTGAACTGTTCTGTGTACTATGTTCTGTCTGGTAAACTGGGTAATAAGCTCAGATCAGTGTAAAAAGGATATGGCATTCTGGAGGAGCTCGTGAACTGGATACAAAATTGGCTTGATGGTAGGAGACAGAAGGTGATGGGCGACATGTTTTTCTGAATGGAGGCATGTGACCAGCGGTGTAGTGGGACCCCTGTTGTTTGTCATTTGGATATATGGTTTGGATGGGAATATTGGTTTCCTGGTAAGTAAGCTCCTTGGGTGACACTGACATTGGTGGTAAATTAGATAGTGGAGAAGATTATATGATGCAACAAGATTAACAGTACTGTTGGGATAGTGAGCTGAAGAATAGCAGATAGAGTTTAATTAGATAAATGTGAAGTGTTCCATTTTGGTGAAACAAACCAGGGTGAGACTTGTACAGTTAATGTTCAGGCCCTGGGTAGTGTTGTCGGTCAGTGACCCAGGGACGCTGGTACACTGTTATTTGAGTGTGGTGTAACAGATAGACAGGCTGGTGAAGCAGGCGTTTGGGATGGTTACCTTCATTTGGGAGAGCATTAAGAGTAAGAGTTGGGATGTCATGTTCTACCTGTAAAAGGCATTGATGAGACCACCATAAAAACATTTTTGATCAGTAGGAAGAACTCATCTAGTTCACTTACTTCCTTTAAAAAAGGACATTAAATATTCTAACCTGGTCTGGCCAACATTGGACTCCTGAACCACAGCAATATGGCTGACTCTGAGCTACCCTCTGGGTAATTAGCAGTGGGGTCAAAGAATGTTTGTCCAGGCAGTGACATCCACATCCCATGAATGAATAAATAAAAATACATATGTCTCTCTCTACATCTGCAAACCCCTCCAACTGCAATGATCCATACTGACTTTGTAACACGGTTCAGTCCCTGACCACTCCCTGTAACACTCTCACCATCTCCAGCACCTTCACCTCTCCCTGTTCCTATCGTGTCAATAAACCCTGACAATGATTCCCCATCCCACAGCCCTCCTCCTGCGAGCGGACGCTTTGCAAACCATTTAAAATTTACTCCTAAAACACTCTCTCTCATTCAGGATTTTAAGTACTTTGTGGTGATCTTCTCAGCCTCATAATCTAGTATGATCCCTTATGTCCTGAGTGCGGGAGCACTGGGAATATCTTGCTGAGGTTTTTACTGTTAAGTGGAATGTCCTTCTGTTGAGAGTTTTACACAATTCCTTCAAATATATTCTGCTGTCCATTTACAGACACATGTCTCAGTCTGTTTAGCCTGTTTACATTGGTCAGTTCTCCACTCACAAATATGTACTTGGCTATTTTTGTTTCTAGTTGGAGCTTGTCCTCTGTGATTCACTTTAAAACTTTATATTTATTTAAACTGCACTTTATCACAATTTCCCGAAGGATCTCTGCAGGTGACATGACTCCTTCACTAAGTTTCATCACACGGTCGCTCTGCGATAGTTATGTCCCTAGCCAGTTGCACAATCTGGTTTTCAAGGAAACACTGAAAAAAAATTAACCGATCTCCTCTTCCAATATCAATGTTAACCGTGTGTTTGTCCCAGATTATACAAATATTGAAGTTTTCCGAAATTATCACAATGCCTTTGTTAAAAAATTCCAATGAGTTCCTGTGTAATGCAGTGATGAGCAATGAAATGCTGTTCGGTGGCTCAAACTGTTCTGCTGCTTGTGTCCTTGGCAAGTAGTAGCCAGAATTTACATTCAGACTGACTCTACTTCATGATCTGCGGCAAAATGCTTCGTCTGTAATGCTTTTGGTTTCCATTATTGTTAGCGTTACCCATTTTTCCCGAGTTTCTGCAAGTCTGTGAACTATTGAATATTCCTGTTCACCTTTTGTTCGTCATGTCACCACGTATCTCTGGTGTTTAAATCTCTTTCATCTCTGTGTCACAAATCCATCCACCTTATTGAAGAGACTTTGTCCATTCCAAAAAAATACGTAATTTATTCTTTCCCACAATTTCCTGTCGCAAATCGATTCGCTGATGTATAGTTTTAGTTAAACTCTGTCCCATCCTGTTCCTTTCTGCTTGTCTACGGCCACATTCCCCGTGATGTTCTGATGCGTCACCTTTTCTCTTTGGATTTGGAAAGCTCCTTTCACCTGTCCCTGCGTCGTCTCTGTCAGTTTAAAGTCCTG
>NW_027310398.1:15000-86950 GCF_047496795.1 Chiloscyllium punctatum
ACACACACACTGCACGGGAATCACTCTCACACACACACACACACTGCACGGGAATCACTCTCTCTCTCTCACACACACACACACACACACTGCACGGGAATCACTCTCTCTCTCACACACACACACACACACTGCACGGGAATCACTCTCTCTCTCTCTCACACACACACACACTGCACGGGAATCACTCTCTCTCACACACACACACACACACACACACACACACTGCACGGGAATCACTCTCTCTCACACACACACACACACACTGCACGGGAATCACTCTCTCTCTCACACACACACACACACACACACACACACTGCACGGAAATCACTCTCTCTCACACACACACACACACACACACACACACTGCACGGGAATCACTCTCTCTCTCACACACACACACACACACACACTGCACGGAAATCACTCTCTCTCTCTCTCTCACACACACACACACTGCACGGGAATCACTCTCTCTCACACACACACACACACACTGCACGGGAATCACTCTCTCTCACACACACACACACACACACACTGCACGGGAATCACTCTCTCTCACACACACACACACACACTGCACGGGAATCACTCTCTCTCACACACACACACACACACACACTGCACGGGAATCACTCTCTCTCACACACACACACACACACACACTGCACGGGAATCACTCTCTCTCTCACACACACACACACACACTGCACGGGAATCACTCTCTCTCTCACACACACACACACACACACTGCACGGGAATCACTCTCTCTCACACACACACACACACACACACACACACACACAGTGCACGGGAATCACTCTCTCTCACACACACACACACACACACACTGCACGGGAATCACTCTCTCTCACACACACACACACACACACTGCACGGGAAACTTGGTGTTGGGTGATTGTAACTTTGTCCCCACCCTAGGCCCACCACTGCCTCCTCTCCACCTCCACCCCATCACTGCTTCACCCGGGCACACATTCACAAATCCTGTCGGTGTGCAAGCCCCCCCGCCCCAATCCTCAGTCTGCTCCTACCCACACCCTCGGGTACCTTACCCCTCTCACCTTAAAGAGGTTACATCTCACGTTTCCACCCAAACCCTCCCTCTTTCACACAGACACACACAACCAGACACACACACACACTCACAAACACACACACACATATACACAGACAGGCAGACAGACACACAAATACACACACACACAGACACAGACACATATACACACACCACCAGACAGACACACACACACACTCACAAACACGCACACACATATACACAGACAGGCAGACAGACACACAAATACACACACACAGACACATATACACACACAACCAGACAGACACACACACATATACACACACAACCAGACAGACACACACACTCACAAACACACACTTGCAAACACACACACACATAAACACAGTCTGTCTCTCACACACACACATAAACAGAGTCTGTCTCAAACACACACATAAACAGAGTCTGTCTCTCTCTCTCACACACACATAAACAGAGTCTGTCTCTCACACACACACATAAACAGAGTCTGTCTCTCACACACACACATAAACAGAGTCTGTCTCACACACACACACATAAACAGAGTCTCTGTCTCACACACACACACATAAACAGAGTCTCTCTCTCTCACACACACACATAAACAGAGTCTCTCTCTCTCACACACACATAAACAGAGTCTGTCTCTCACACACACACACATAAACAGAGTCTGTCTCTCTCACACACATAAACAGAGTCTGTCTCTCTGTCTCACACACACATAAACAGAGTCTGTCTCTCTCACACACACATAAACAGAGTCTGTCTCTCTCTCACACACACTTAAACAGAGTCTGTCTCTCTCACACACACACATAAACAGAGTCTGTCTCTCACACACACACATAAACAGAGTCTGTCTCTCTCACACACATAAACAGAGTCTGTCTCTCACACACACACACATAAACAGAGTCTCTCTCTCTCTCTCAGACACACATAAACAGAGTCTGTCTCTCTCACACACATAAACAGAGTCTGTCTCTCTCACACACACACACACACCTAGACAGACACACACAGGGTCTGTCTCTCTCACACACACACCTAGACAGACACACACAGGGTCTGTCTCTCTCACACACACACACCTAGACAGACACACACAGGGTTCTTCTCTCTCTCACACACACACCTCGACAGACACACACAGGGTCTGTCTCTCACACACACACACACACACATAAACAGAGTCTGTCTCTCTCACACACACATAAACAGAGTCTGTCTCACACACACACACATAAACAGAGTCTGTCTCTCTCACACACACACATAAACAGAGTCTGTCTCTCTCTCACACACACATAACAGAGTCTGTCTCACTCACACACACATAAACAGAGTCTGTCTCTCTCTCACACACACATAACAGAGTCTGTCTCTCTCACACACACACATAAACAGAGTCTGTCTCTCACACACACATAAACAGAGTCTGTCTCTCTCTCTCACACATACACAGAGTCTGTCTCTCTCTCTCACACACACACATAAACAGAGTCTGTCTCTCACACACACATAAACAGAGTCTGTCTCTCACACACACACACATAAACAGAGTCTGTCTCTCTCACACACATAAACAGAGTCTGTCTCTCTGTCTCACACACACATAAACAGAGTCTGTCTCTCACACACACACATAAAAAGAGTCTGTCTCTCACACACACACATAAACAGAGTCTGTCTCTCTCACACACATAAACAGAGTCTGTCTCTCTCACACACATAAACAGAGTCTGTCTCTCTGTCTCACACACACATAAACAGAGTCTGTCTCTCTCACACACACATAAACAGAGTCTGTCTCTCTCTCACACACACATAAACAGAGTCTGTCTCTCTCACACACACACATAAACAGAGTCTGTCTCTCTCACACACACATAAACAGAGTCTGTCTCTCTCACACACATAAACAGAGTCTGTCTCTCTGTCTCACACACACATAAACAGAGTCTGTCTCTCTCACACACACACACACACACCTAGACAGACACACACAGGGTCTGTCTCTCTCACACACACACCTAGACAGACACACACAGGGTCTGTCTCTCTCACACACACACACCTAGACAGACACACACAGGGTTCTTCTCTCTCTCACACACACACCTAGACAGACACACACAGGGTCTGTCTCTCACACACACACACACACATAAACAGAGTCTGTCTCTCTCACACACACATAAACAGAGTCTGTCTCACACACACACACATAAACAGAGTCTGTCTCTCTCACACACACACATAAACAGAGTCTGTCTCTCACACACACACACATAAACAGAGTCTGTCTCTCACACACACACACATAAACAGAGTCTGTCTCTCACACACACACATAAACAGAGTCTGTCTCTCACACACACACATAAACAGAGTCTGTCTCTCTCACACACATAAACAGAGTCTGTCTCTGTCTCACACACACATAAACAGAGTCTGTCTCTCACACACACACAGATAAACAGAGTCTGTCTCTCTCACACACACATAAACAGAGTCTGTCTCTCTCACACACACATAAACAGAGTCTGTCTCTCACACACACATAAACAGAGTCTGTCTCACACACACACACATAAACAGAGTCTGTCTCTCTCTCACACACACACATAAACAGAGTCTGTCTCTCACACACACACATAAACAGAGTCTGTCTCTCTCACACACATAAACAGAGTCTGTCTCTCTCACACACACATAAACAGAGTCTGTCTCTCTCACACACACACACATAAACAGAGTCTGTCTCTCACACACACACATAAACAGAGTCTGTCTCTCTCACACACATAAACAGAGTCTGTCTCTCTCTCACACACACAGAAACAGAGTCTGTCTCTCACACACACACATAAACAGAGTCTGTCTCTCACACACACACATAAACAGAGTCTGTCTCTCTCACACACATAAACAGAGTCTGTCTCTCTCTCACACACACATAAACAGAGTCTGTCTCTCTCACACACACATAAACAGAGTCTGTCTCTCTCACACACATAAACAGAGTCTGTCTCTCTCACACACACATAAACAGAGTCTGTCTCTCTCACACACACACATAAACAGGGTCTGTCTCTCACACACACATAAACAGGGTCTGTCTCTCACACACACATAAACAGAGTCTGTCTCTCTCTCTCACACATAAACAGAGTCTGTCTCTCTCACACACACACATAAACAGAGTCTGTCTCTCTCACACACACATAAACAGAGTCTGTCTCTCTCACACACACACATAAACAGAGTCTGTCTCTCTCACACACACACATAAACAGAGTCTGTCTCTCTCACACACACATAAACAGTGTCTGTCTCTCTCTCACACACACACACATAAACAGAGTCTGTCTCTCACACACACACATAAACAGTGTCTGTCTCTCTCTCACACACACATAAACAGAGTCTGTCTCTCTCTCACACACACACACATAAACAGAGTCTGTCTCTCTCACACACACATAAACAGAGTCTGTCTCTCTCACACACACATAAACAGTGTCTGTCTCTCTCTCACACACACATAAACAGTGTCTGTCTCTCTCTCACACACACATAAACAGAGTCTGTCTCTCTCTCACACACATAAACAGTGTCTGTCTCTCACACACACACACATAAACAGAGTCTGTCTCTCACACACACACACATAAACAGAGTCTGTCTCTCTCTCACACACATAAACAGAGTCTGTCTCTCACACACACACATAAACAGAGTCTGTCTCTCTCACACACATAAACAGAGTCTGTCTCTCTCTCACACACACAGAAACAGAGTCTGTCTCTCACACACACACATAAACAGAGTCTGTCTCTCACACACACACATAAACAGAGTCTGTCTCTCTCACACACATAAACAGAGTCTGTCTCTCTCTCACACACACATAAACAGAGTCTGTCTCTCTCACACACACATAAACAGTGTCTGTCTCTCTCTCACACACACATAAACAGTGTCTGTCTCTCTCTCTCACACACATAAACAGTGTCTGTCTCTCACACACACACACATAAACAGAGTCTGTCTCTCTCTCACACACACATAAACAGAGTCTGTCTCTCTCTCTCTCACACACACACATACACAGGGTCTGTCTCTCACACACACACACCTAGACAGACACACACAGGGTCTGTCTCTCTCACACACACACACACACCTAGACAGACACACACAGGGTCTGTCTCTCACACACACACACCTAGACAGACACACACAGGGTCTGTCTCTCTCACACACACACACACCTAGACAGACACACACAGGGTCTGTCTCTCTCACACACACACACACCTAGACAGACACACACAGGGTCTGTCTCTCACACACACACACCTAGACAGACACACACAGGGTCTGTCTCTCTCACACACACACACCTAGACAGACACACACAGGGTCTGTCTCTCACACACACACACCTAGACAGACACACACGGGGTCTGTCTCTCTCACACACACACACCTAGACAGACACACACAGGGTCTGTCTCTCTCTCACACACACACCTAGACAGACACACACAGGGTCTGTCTCTCTCACACACACACACACCTAGACAGACACACACAGGGTCTGTCTCTCTCACACACACACACCTAGACAGACACACACAGGGTCTGTCTCTCTCACACACACACACCTAGACAGACACACACAGGGTCTGTCTCTCTCTCACACACACACACCTAGACAGACACACACAGGGTCTCTCTCTCACACACACACACCTAGACAGACACACACAGGGTCTGTCTCTCACACACACACCTAGACAGACACACACAGGGTCTGTCTCTCACACACACACACACACCTAGACAGACACACACAGGGTCTGTCTCTCACACACACACCTAGACAGACACACACAGGGTCTGTCTCTCACACACTCACACACACCTAGACAGACACACACAGGGTCTGTCTCTCTCACACACACACACCTAGACAGACACACACAGGGTCTGTCTCTCTCACACACACACACACCTAGACAGACACACACAGGGTCTGTCTCTCTCACACACACACACACACACACCTAGACAGACACACACAGGGTCTGTCTCTCACACACACACACCTAGACAGACACACACAGGGTCTGTCTCTCTCTCACACACACACACCTAGACAGACACACACAGGGTCTGTCTCTCTCACACACACACACACACACACCTAGACAGACACACACAGGGTCTGTCTCTCACACACACACACCTAGACAGACACACACAGGATCTGTCTCTCTCACACACACACACACACACCTAGACAGACACACACAGGGTCTGTCTCTCTCTCACACACACACACACCTAGACAGACACACACAGGGTCTCTCTCTCACACACACACACACACCTAGACAGACACACACAGGGTCTGTCTCTCTCACACACACACCTAGACAGACACACACAGGGTCTGTCTCTCTCTCACACACACACACCTAGACAGACACACACAGGGTCTGTCTCTCTCACACACACACACGCTTAGACAGACACACACAGGGTCTGCCTCTCTCACACACACACACCTAGACAGACACACACAGGGTCTGTCTCTCTCACACACACACCTAGACAGACACACACAGGGTCTGTCTCTCTCTCACACACACACACCTAGACAGACACACACAGGGTCTGTCTCTCTCTCACACACACACCTAGACAGACACACACAGGGTCTGTCTCTCTCACACACACACACCTAGACAGACACACACAGGGTCTGTCTCTCACACACACACACACACACACCTAGACAGACACACACAGGGTCTGTCTCTCTCACACACACACACCTAGACATACACACACAGGGTCTGTCTCTCACACACACACACCTAGACAGACACACACAGGGTCTGTCTCTCTCTCACACACACACACACCTAGACAGACACACACAGGGTCTCTCTCTCACACACACACACACACCTAGACAGACACACACAGGGTCTGTCTCTCTCACACACACACCTAGACAGACACACACAGGGTCTGTCTCTCTCACACACACACACACCTAGACAGACACACACAGGGTCTGTCTCTCACACACACACACACCTAGACAGACACACACAGGGTCTGTCTCTCTCTCACACACACACACACCTAGACAGACACACACAGGGTCTGTCTCTCTCACACACACACACACACACCTAGACAGACACACACAGGGTCTGTCTCTCTCACACACACACACCTAGACAGACACACACAGGGTCTGTCTCTCTCTCACACACACCTAGACAGACACACACAGGGTCTCTCTCTCACACACACACACACACCTAGACAGACACACACAGGGTCTGTCTCTCACACACACACACCTAGACAGACACACACAGGGTCTGTCTCTCTCACACACACACCTAGACAGACACACACAGGGTCTGTCTCTCTCTCACACACACACACACCTAGACAGACACAGACAGGGTCTGTCTCTCTCACACACACACACACACCTAGACAGACACACACAGGGTCTGTCTCTCTCTCTCTCACACACACACACCTAGACAGACACACACAGGGTCTGTCTCTCTCACACACACACACACCTAGACAGACACACACAGGGTCTGTCTCTCTCACACACACACACACCTAGACAGACACACACAGGGTCTGTCTCTCTCACACACACACCTAGACAGACACACACAGGGTCTGTCTCTCTCTCACACACACACCTAGACAGACACACACAGGGTCTCTCTCTCACACACACACACACACCTAGACAGACACACACAGGGTCTCTCTCTCACACACACACACACACCTAGACAGACACGCACAGGGTCTGTCTCTCTCACACACACACACACCTAGACAGACACACACAGGGTCTGTCTCTCACACACACACACACACCTAGACAGACACACACAGGGTCTGTCTCTCTCTCACACACACACACACACCTAGACAGACACACACAGGGTCTGTCTCTCTCACACACACACACACACCTAGACAGACACACACAGGGTCTGTCTCTCTCACACACACACACCTAGACAGACACACACAGGGTCTGTCTCTCTCACACACACACCTAGACAGACACACACAGGGTCTGTCTCTCACACACACACACACACCTAGACAGACACACACAGGGTCTGTCTCTCTCACACACACACACACCTAGACAGACACACACAGGGTCTGTCTCTCTCACACACACACACCTAGACAGACACACACAGGGTCTGTCTCTCTCACACACACACACACCTAGACAGACACACACAGGATCTGTCTCTCTCACACACACACACACCTAGACAGACACACACAGGGTCTGTCTCTCACACACACACACACCTAGACAGACACACACAGGGTCTGTCTCTCACACACACACACACCTAGACAGACACACACAGGGTCTGTCTCTCACACACACACACACACACACACCTAGACAGACACACACAGGGTCTGTCTCACACACACACACACACACACACCTAGACAGACACACACAGGGTCTGTCTCTCACACACACACACACACACACCTAGACAGAGACACACAGGGTCTGTCTCTCTCACACACACACCTAGACAGACACACACAGGGTCTGTCTCACACACACACACACACCTAGACAGACACACACAGGGTCTGTCTCTCACACACACACACACCTAGACAGACACACACAGGGTCTGTCTCTCACACACACACACACACACACACCTAGACAGACACACACAGGGTCTGTCTCACACACACACACACACACACACCTAGACAGACACACACAGGGTCTGTCTCTCACACACACACACACACACACCTAGACAGAGACACACAGGGTCTGTCTCTCTCACACACACACCTAGACAGACACACACAGGGTCTGTCTCACACACACACACACACCTAGACAGACACACACAGGGTCTGTCTCTCACACACACACACACACACACACACCTAGACAGACACACACAGGGTCTGTCTCTCTCACACACACACACACACCTAGACAGACACACACAGGGTCTGTCTCTCACACACACACACACACACACACCTAGACAGACACACACAGGGTCTGTCTCTCACACACACACACACACCTAGACAGACACACACAGGGTCTGTCTCTCTCACACACACACACACCTAGACAGACACACACAGGGTCTGTCTCTCTCACACACACTCACCTAGACAGACACACACAGGGTCTGTCTCTCTCTCACACACACACACACCTAGACAGACACACACAGGGTCTGTCTCTCTCTCACACACACACACACCTAGACAGACACACACAGGGTCTGTCTCTCTCACACACACACCTAGACAGACACACACAGGGTCTGTCTCTCTCTCACACACACACACACACCTAGACAGACACACACAGGGTCTGTCTCTCTCTCACACACACACACCTAGACAGACACACACAGGGTCTGTCTCTCTCTCACACACACACACACCTAGACAGACACACACAGGGTCTGTCTCTCTCTCACACACACACACACCTAGACAGACACACACAGGGTCTGTCTCTCTCACACACACACACACACCTAGACAGACACACACAGGGTCTGTCTCTCACACACACACACACACACCTAGACAGACACACACAGGGTCTGTCTCTCTCCCACACACACACCTAGACAGACACACACAGGGTCTGTCTCTCTCTCACACACACCTAGACAGACACACACAGGGTCTCTCTCTCACACACACACACACACCTAGACAGACACACACAGGGTCTGTCTCTCACACACACACACCTAGACAGACACACACAGGGTCTGTCTCTCTCACACACACACCTAGACAGACACACACAGGGTCTGTCTCTCTCTCACACACACACACACCTAGACAGACACAGACAGGGTCTGTCTCTCTCACACACACACACACACCTAGACAGACACACACAGGGTCTGTCTCTCTCTCTCTCACACACACACACCTAGACAGACACACACAGGGTCTGTCTCTCTCACACACACACACACCTAGACAGACACACACAGGGTCTGTCTCTCTCACAAACACACACACCTAGACAGACACACACAGGGTCTGTCTCTCTCACACACACACCTAGACAGACACACACAGGGTCTGTCTCTCTCTCACACACACACCTAGACAGACACACACAGGGTCTCTCTCTCACACACACACACACACCTAGACAGACACACACAGGGTCTCTCTCTCACACACACACACACACCTAGACAGACACGCACAGGGTCTGTCTCTCTCACACACACACACACCTAGACAGACACACACAGGGTCTGTCTCTCACACACACACACACACCTAGACAGACACACACAGGGTCTGTCTCTCTCTCACACACACACACACACCTAGACAGACACACACAGGGTCTGTCTCTCTCACACACACACACACACCTAGACAGACACACACAGGGTCTGTCTCTCTCACACACACACACCTAGACAGACACACACAGGGTCTGTCTCTCTCACACACACACCTAGACAGACACACACAGGGTCTGTCTCTCACACACACACACACCTAGACAGACACACACAGGGTCTGTCTCTCACACACACACACACACACACACCTAGACAGACACACACAGGGTCTGTCTCACACACACACACACACACACACCTAGACAGACACACACAGGGTCTGTCTCTCACACACACACACACACACACCTAGACAGAGACACACAGGGTCTGTCTCTCTCACACACACACCTAGACAGACACACACAGGGTCTGTCTCACACACACACACACACCTAGACAGACACACACAGGGTCTGTCTCTCACACACACACACACCTAGACAGACACACACAGGGTCTGTCTCTCACACACACACACACACACACACCTAGACAGACACACACAGGGTCTGTCTCACACACACACACACACACACACCTAGACAGACACACACAGGGTCTGTCTCTCACACACACACACACACACACCTAGACAGAGACACACAGGGTCTGTCTCTCTCACACACACACCTAGACAGACACACACAGGGTCTGTCTCACACACACACACACACCTAGACAGACACACACAGGGTCTGTCTCTCACACACACACACACACACACACACCTAGACAGACACACACAGGGTCTGTCTCTCTCACACACACACACACACCTAGACAGACACACACAGGGTCTGTCTCTCACACACACACACACACACACACCTAGACAGACACACACAGGGTCTGTCTCTCACACACACACACACACCTAGACAGACACACACAGGGTCTGTCTCTCTCACACACACACACACCTAGACAGACACACACAGGGTCTGTCTCTCTCACACACACACACCTAGACAGACACACACAGGGTCTGTCTCTCTCTCACACACACACACACCTAGACAGACACACACAGGGTCTGTCTCTCTCTCACACACACACACACCTAGACAGACACACACAGGGTCTGTCTCTCTCACACACACACCTAGACAGACACACACAGGGTCTGTCTCTCTCTCACACACACACACACACCTAGACAGACACACACAGGGTCTGTCTCTCTCTCACACACACACACCTAGACAGACACACACAGGGTCTGTCTCTCTCTCACACACACACACACCTAGACAGACACACACAGGGTCTGTCTCTCTCTCACACACACACACACCTAGACAGACACACACAGGGTCTGTCTCTCTCACACACACACACACACCTAGACAGACACACACAGGGTCTGTCTCTCACACACACACACACACACCTAGACAGACACACACAGGGTCTGTCTCTCTCCCACACACACACCTAGACAGACACACACAGGGTCTGTCTCTCTCTCACACACACACACACACCTAGACAGACACACACAGGGTCTGTCTCTCTCACACACACACACACACACACCTAGACAGACACACACAGGGTCTGTCTCTCACACACACACACACACCTAGACAGACACACACAGGGTCTGTCTCTCTCTCACACACACACACCTAGACAGACACACACAGGGTCTGTCTCTCTCACACACAGACACACACACACCTAGACAGACACACACAGGGTCTGTCTCTCTCTCACACACACACACACCTAGACAGACACACACAGGGTCTGTCTCTCACACACACACACACACACACCTAGACAGACACACACAGGGTCTGTCTCTCTCACACACACACACACCTAGACAGACACACACAGGGTCTGTGTCTCACACACACACACACACCTAGACAGACACACACAGGGTCTGTCTCTCTCCCACACACACACCTAGACAGACACACACAGGGTCTGTCTCTCTCTCTCTCACACACACACCTAGACAGACACACACAGGGTCTGTCTCTCTCACACACACACCTAGACAGACACACACAGGGTCTGTCTCTCTCACTCACACACACCTAGACAGACACACACAGGGTCTGTCTCTCTCACACACACACCTAGACAGACACACACAGGGTCTGTCTCTCTCACACACACACACACACCTAGACAGACACACACAGGGTCTGTCTCTCACACACACACACACACACCTAGACAGACACACACAGGGTCTGTCTCTCTCCCACACACACACCTAGACAGACACACACAGGGTCTGTCTCTCTCACACACACACACACCTAGACAGACACACACAGGGTCTGTCTCTCACACACACACACACACCTAGACAGACACACACAGGGTCTGTCTCTCACACACACACACACACACACACACCTAGACAGACACACACAGGGTCTGTCTCTCTCACACACACACACACCTAGACAGACACACACAGGGTCTGTCTCTCACACACACACACACACACCTAGACAGACACACACAGGGTCTGTGTCTCTCACACACACACACACACACACCTAGACAGACACACACAGGGTCTGTCTCTCTCACACACACACACACCTAGACAGACACACACAGGGTCTGTCTCTCTCTCTCACACACACACCCAGACAGACACACACAGGGTCTGTCTCTGTCACACAAACACACACACACACACCTAGACAGACACACACAGGGTCTGTCTGTCTCTCACACACACACCTAGACAGACACACACAGGGTCTGTCTCTCTCACACACACACACACCTAGACAGACACACACAGGGTCTGTCTCTCTCTCTCTCACACACACACCCAGACAGACACACACAGGGTCTGTCTCTGTCACACAAACACACACACACACACCTAGACAGACACACACAGGGTCTGTCTCTCACACACACACCTAGACAGACACACACAGGGTCTGTCTCTCACACACACACCTAGACAGACACACACAGGGTCTGTCTCTCTCACACACACGCACACCTAGACAGACACACACAGGGTCTGTCTCTCTCACACACACACACACCTAGACAGACACACACAGGGTCTGTCTCTCTCTCTCACACACACACACCTAGACAGACACACACAGGGTCTGTCTCTCTCTCACACACACACACACCTAGACAGACACACACAGGGTCTGTCTCTCTCACACACACACACCTAGACAGACACACACAGGGTCTGTCTCTCACACACACACACACACCTAGACAGACACACACAGGGTCTGTCTCTCTCTCTCACACACACACACCTAGACAGACACACACAGGGTCTGTCTCTCTCACACACACACACACCTAGACAGACACACACAGGGTCTGTCTCTCTCTCACACACACACACACACCTAGACAGACACACACAGGGTCTGTCTCTCACACACACACACACACACCTAGACAGACACACACAGGGTCTGTCTCTCTCACACACACACCTAGACAGACACACACAGGGTCTGTCTCTCTCTCTCACACACACACACCTAGACAGACACACACAGGGTCTGTCTCTCACACACACACACACACACACACCTAGACAGACACACACAGGGTCTGTCTCTCTCACACACACACACACACCTAGACAGACACACACAGGGTCTGTCTCTCACACACACACCTAGACAGACACACACAGGGTCTGTCTCTCTCTCACACACACACCTAGACAGACACACACAGGGTCTGTCTCTCACACACACACACCTAGACAGACACACACAGGGTCTGTCTCTCTCACACACACACCTAGACAGACACACACAGGGTCTGTCTCTCTCACACACACACACACCTAGACAGACACACACAGGGTCTGTCTCTCACACACACACACACCTAGACAGACACACACAGGGTCTGTCTCTCACACACACACACACACACCTAGACAGACACACACAGGGTCTGTCTCTCTCTCTCACACACACACCCAGACAGACACACACAGGGTCTGTCTCTGTCACACAAACACACACACACACACACCTAGACAGACACACACAGGGTCTGTGTCTCTCACACACACACACACACACACCTAGACAGACACACACAGGGTCTGTCTCTCACACACACACACACACACCTAGACAGACACACACAGGGTCTGTCTCTCTCTCACACACGCACACCCAGACAGACACACACAGGGTCTGTCTCTCAAACACACACCTAGACAGACACACACAGGGTCTGTCTCTCACACACACACACACCTAGACAGACACACACAGGGTCTGTCTCTCACACACACACACACCTAGACAGACACACACAGGGTCTGTCTCTGTCACACAAACACACACACCTAGACAGACACACACAGGGTCTGTGTCTCTCACACACACACACACACACACCTAGACAGACACACACAGGGTCTGTCTCTCTCTCACACACGCACACCTAGACAGACACACACAGGGTCTGTCTCTCACACACACACACACACACCTAGACAGACACACACAGGGTCTGTCTCTGTCACACAAACACACACACCTAGACAGACACACACAGGGTCTGTGTCTCTCACACACACACACACACCTAGACAGACACACACAGGGTCTGTCTCTCTCACACACACACACCTAGACAGACACACACAGGGTCTGTCTCTCTCTCACACACACACACACCTAGACAGACACACACAGGGTCTGTCTCTCTCACACACACACACACCTAGACAGACACACACAGGGTCTGTCTCTCTCACACACACACACACCTAGACAGACACACACAGGGTCTGTCTCTCTCACACACACACACACACACCTAGACAGACACACACAGGGTCTGTCTCTCACACACACACACACCTAGACAGACACACACAGGGTCTGTCTCTCACACACACACACACACACCTAGACAGACACACACAGGGTCTGTCTCTCTCACACACACACACCTAGACAGACACACACAGGGTCTGTCTCTCTCACACACACACACACCTAGACAGACACACACAGGGTCTGTCTCTCTCACACACACACACACCTAGACAGACACACACAGGGTCTGTCTCTCTCACACACACACACCTAGACAGACACACACAGGGTCTGTCTCTCTCACACACACACACCTAGACAGACACACACAGGGTCTGTCTCTCACACACACACACACACACCTAGACAGACACACACAGGGTCTCTCTCTCTCACACACACACACACCTAGACAGACACACACAGGGTCTGTCTCTCTCTCACACACACACACCTAGACAGATACACACAGGGTCTGTCTCTCTCACACACACACACACCTAGACAGACACACACAGGGTCTGTCTCTCTCACACACACACACCTAGACAGACACACACAGGGTCTGTCTCTCTCACACACACACACACCTAGACAGACACACACAGGGTCTGTCTCTCTCACACACACACCTAGACAGACACACACAGGGTCTGTCTCTCTCACACACACACACACCTAGACAGAGACACACAGGGTCTGTCTCTCTCACACACACACACACCTAGACAGAGACACACAGGGTCTGTCTCTCTCACACACACACACACCTAGACAGACACACACAGGGTCTGTCTCTCTCACACACACACACACCTAGACAGACACACACAGGGTCTGTCTCTCTCTCACACACACACACCTAGACAGAGACACACAGGGTCTGTCTCTCTCACACACACACACACCTAGACAGACACACACAGGGTCTGTCTCTCTCACACACACACACACCTAGACAGACACACACAGGGTCTGTCTCTCTCACACACACACACACACCTAGACAGACACACACAGGGTCTGTCTCTCTCTCACACACACACACCTAGACAGACACACACAGGGTCTGTCTCTCACTCACACACACACACACACACACACCTAGACAGACACACACAGGGTCTGTCTCTCACACACACACCTAGACAGACACACACAGGGTCTGTCTCTCACACACACACACACCTAGACAGACACACACAGGGTCTGTCTCTCACACACACACACACCTAGACAGACACACACAGGGTCTGTCTCTCTCACACACACACACCTAGACAGACACACACAGGGTCTGTCTCACTCACACACACACACCTAGACAGATCCCCACAGGGTCTGTCTCTCACACACACACACACCTAGACAGACACACACAGGGTCTGTCTCTCTCTCACACACACACACACCTAGACAGACACACACAGGGTCTGTCTCTCTCACACACACACACACACCTAGACAGACACACACAGGGTCTGTCTCTCTCACACACACACACCTAGACAGACACACACAGGGTCTGTCTCTCTCACACACACACACACACACCTAGACAGACACACACAGGGTCTGTCTCTCTCACACACACACACACCTAGACAGACACACACAGGGTCTGTCTCTCTCACACACACACACACACACCTAGACAGACACACACAGGGTCTGTCTCTCTCACACACACACACACCTAGACAGACACACACAGGGTCTGTCTCTCACACACACACACACCTAGATAGACACACACAGGGTCTGTCTCACACACACACACACACCTAGACAGACACACACAGGGTCTGTCTCTCTCACACACACACCTAGACAGACACACACAGGGTCTGTCTCTCTCTCACACACACACACACACCTAGACAGACACACACAGGGTCTGTCTCTCTCTCACACACGCACACACACCTAGACAGACACACACAGGGTCTGTCTCTCTCTCACACACACACACACACCTAGACAGACACACACAGGGTCTGTCTCTCTCTCACACACACACACACACCCAGACAGACACACACAGGGTCTGTCTCTCACACACACACCTAGACAGACACACACAGGGTCTGTCTCTCACACACACACACACCTAGACAGACACACACAGTGTCTGTCTCTCATTCACACACACACACACCTAGACAGACACACACAGGGTCTGTCTCTCTCACACACACACCTAGACAGACACACACAGGGTCTGTCTCTCTCACACACACACCTAGACAGACACACACAGGGTCTGTCTCTCTCACACACACACACACCTAGACAGACACACACAGGGTCTGTCTCTCTCACACACACACACCTAGACAGACACACACAGGATCTGTCTCTCTCACACACACACACACACCTAGACAGACACTCACAGGGTCTGTCTCTCTCACACACACACACACCTAGACAGACACACACAGGGTCTGTCTCTCTCACACACACACACCTAGACAGACACACACAGGGTCTGTCTCTCTCACACACACACACACCTAGACAGACACACACAGGGTCTGTCTCTCACACACACACACACACACCTAGACAGACACACACAGGGTCTGTCTGTCTCACACACACACACCTAGACAGACACACACAGGATCTGTCTCTCTGTCACACACACACACACCTAGACAGACACACACAGGGTCTGTCTCTCTCACACACACACCTAGACAGACACACACAGGGTCTGTCTCTCTCACACACACACCTAGACAGACACACACAGGGTCTGTCTCTCTCACACACACACACCTAGACAGACACACACAGGGTCTGTCTCTCTCTCACACACACACACCTAGACAGACACACACAGGGTCTGTCTCTCTCACACACACACACCTATACAGACACACACAGGGTCTGTCTCTCTCTCACACACACACCTAGACAGACACACACAGGGTCTGTCTCTCTCACACACACACACACCTAGACAGACACACACAGGGTCTGTCTCTGTCACACAAACACACACCTAGACAGACACACACAGGGTCTGTCTCTCTCACACACACACACACACACCGAGACAGACACACACAGGGTCTGTCTCTCTCACACACACACACACCTAGACAGACACACACAGGGTCTGTCTCTGTCACACACACACACCTAGACAGATACACAGGGTCTGTCTCTCACACACACACCTAGACAGACACACACAGGGTCTGTCTCTCTCACACACACACACACACCTAGACAGACAAACACAGGGTCTGTCTCTCTCACACACACACACCTAGACAGACACACACAGGATCTGTCTCTCTCTCACACACACACGCCTAGACAGACACACACAGGGTCTGTCTCTCTCACACACACGCCTAGACAGACACACACAGTGTCTGTCTCTCTCACACACACACCTAGACAGACACACACAGGGTCTGTCTCTCTCACACACACACACACCTCGACAGACACACACAGGGTCTGTCTCTCTCTCACACACACACACACACCTAGACAGACACACACAGGGTCTGTTTCTCACACACACACACACACCTAGACAGACACACACAGGGTCTGTCTCTCACTCACACACACACACCTAGACAGACACACACAGGGTCTGTCTCACTCACACACACACCTAGACAGACACACACAGGGTCTGTCTCTCTCACACACACACACACACCTAGACAGACACACACAGGGTCTGTCTCTCTCACACACACACACACACCTAGACAGACACACACAGGGTCTGTCTCTCTCACACACACACACACCTAGACAGACACACACAGGGTCTGTCTCTCTCACACACACACACACCTAGACAGACACACACAGGGTCTGTCTCTCTCTCACACACACACACCTAGACAGACACACACAGGGTCTGTATCTTACACACACACACACCTAGACAGACACACACAGTGTCTGTCTCTCTCTCACACACACATAAACAGAGTCTGTCTCTCTCTCTCTCACACACACACATAAACAGGGTCTGTCTCTGTCACACAAACACACACACACCTAGACAGACACACACAGTGTCTGTCTCTCTCTCACACACACACACCTAGACAGACACACACAGGGTCTGTCTCTCACACACACACACCTAGACAGACACACACAGGGTCTGTATCTTACACACACACACACCTAGACAGACACACACAGGGTCTGTCTCTCTCTCACACACACACACCTAGACAGACACACACAGGGTCTGTCTCTCACACACACACACACCTAGACAGACACACACAGGGTCTGTCTCTCTCACACACACACACACACCTAGACAGACACACACAGGGTCTGTCTCTCTCACACACACACACACCTAGACAGACACACACAGGGTCTGTCTCTCACACACACACACACACACACCGAGACAGTCACACACAGGGTCTGTCTCACTCACACACACACCTAGACAGACACACACAGGGTCTGTCTCTCTCTCACACACACACACCTAGACAGACACACACAGGGTCTGTCTCTCTCTCACACACACACACCTAGACAGACACACACAGGGTCTGTCTCTCTCACACACACACACACCTAGACAGACACACACAGGGTCTGTCTCTCTCTCACACACACACCTAGACAGACACACACAGGGTCTGTCTCTCACACACACACACACACCTAGACAGACACACACAGGGTCTGTCTCTCACACACACACACACCTAGACAGACACACACAGGGTCTGTATCTTACACACACACACACCTAGACAGACACACACAGGGTCTGTCTCTCTCTCACACACACACACACCTAGACAGACACACACAGTGTCTGTATCTTACACACACACACACACCTAGACAGACACACACAGTGTCTGTATCTTACACACACACACACACCTAGACAGACACACACAGGGTCTGTCTCTCTCACACACACACACACCTAGACAGACACACACAGGGTCTGTCTCACTCACACACACACACACACACCTAGACAGACACACACAGGGTCTGTCTCTCTCTCACACACACACACACCTAGACAGACACACACAGGGTCTGTCTCTCTCTCTCACACAAACACACCTAGACAGACACACACAGGGTCTCTCTCTCACACACACACACACACCTAGACAGACACACACAGGGTCTGTCTCTCTCACACACACACACACCTAGACAGACACACACAGGGTCTGTCTCTCACACACACACACACACCTAGACAGACACACACAGGGTCTGTCTCTCTCACACACACACACACACCTAGACAGACACACACAGTGTCTGTCTCTCACTCACACACACACACCTAGACAGACACACACAGGGTCTGTCTCTCACACACACACACACACCTAGACAGACACACACAGGGTCTCTCTCTCACACACACACACACACCTAGACAGACACACACAGGGTCTGTCTCTCACACACACACACACACACCTAGACAGACACACACAGGGTCTGTCTCTCTCACACACACACACACACCTAGACAGACACACACAGTGTCTGTCTCTCACTCACACACACACACCTAGACAGACACACACAGGGTCTGTCTCTCACACACACACACACACCTAGACAGACACACACAGGGTCTGTCTCTCTCACACACACACACACACACCTAGACAGACACACACAGGGTCTGTCTCTCTCACACACACACACACACCTAGACAGACACACACAGGGTCTGTCTCTCACACACACACACACCTAGACAGACACACACAGGGTCTGTCTCTCTCACACACACACACCTAGACAGACACACACAGGGTCTGTCTCTCTCTCTCACACACACACACACCTAGACAGACACACACAGGGTCTGTCTCTCACACACACACACACCTAGACAGACACACACAGGGTCTGTATCTTACACACACACACACACCTAGACAGACACACACAGGGTCTGTCTCTCTCACACACACACACACCTAGACAGACACACACAGGGTCTGTCTCTCACTCACACACACACCTAGACAGAGACACACAGGGTCTGTCTCTCACACACACACACACACACACACACCTAGACAGACACACACAGGGTCTGTCTCTCTCTCACACACACACACACCTAGACAGACACACACAGGGTCTGTCTCTCTCTCACACACACCTAGACAGACACACACAGGGTCTGTCTCTCACACACACACACACCTAGACAGACACACACAGGGTCTGTCTCTCACACACACACACCTAGACAGACACACACAGGGTCTCTCTCTCACACACACACACCTAGACAGACACACACAGGGTCTGTCTCTCATTCACACACACACACACCTAGACAGACACACACAGGGTCTGTCTCTCTCACACACACACCTAGACAGACACACACAGGGTCTGTCTCTCTCACACACACACACACCTAGACAGACACACACAGGGTCTGTCTCTCTCACACACACACACCTAGACAGACACACACAGGGTCTGTCTCTCTCACACACACACACACCTAGACAGACACACACAGGGTCTGTCTCTCTCACACACACACACCTAGACAGACACACACAGGGTCTGTCTCTCTCACACACACACACCTAGACAGACACACACAGGATCTGTCTCTCTCACACACACACACACACCTAGACAGACACTCACAGGGTCTGTCTCTCTCACACACACACACACCTAGACAGACACACACAGGGTCTGTCTCTCTCACACACACACACCTAGACAGACACACACAGGGTCTGTCTCTCTCACACACACACACACCTAGACAGACACACACAGGGTCTGTCTCTCACACACACACACACACACCTAGACAGACACACACAGGGTCTGTCTGTCTCACACACACACACCTAGACAGACACACACAGGATCTGTCTCTCTGTCACACACACACACACCTAGACAGACACACACAGGGTCTGTCTCTCTCACACACACACCTAGACAGACACACACAGGGTCTGTCTCTCTCACACACACACCTAGACAGACACACACAGGGTCTGTCTCTCTCACACACACACACCTAGACAGACACACACAGGGTCTGTCTCTCTCTCACACACACACACCTAGACAGACACACACAGGGTCTGTCTCTCTCACACACACACACCTATACAGACACACACAGGGTCTGTCTCTCTCTCACACACACACCTAGACAGACACACACAGGGTCTGTCTCTCTCACACACACACACACCTAGACAGACACACACAGGGTCTGTCTCTGTCACACAAACACACACCTAGACAGACACACACAGGGTCTGTCTCTCTCACACACACACACACACACCGAGACAGACACACACAGGGTCTGTCTCTCTCACACACACACACACCTAGACAGACACACACAGGGTCTGTCTCTGTCACACACACACACCTAGACAGATACACAGGGTCTGTCTCTCACACACACACCTAGACAGACACACACAGGGTCTGTCTCTCTCACACACACACACACACCTAGACAGACAAACACAGGGTCTGTCTCTCTCACACACACACACCTAGACAGACACACACAGGATCTGTCTCTCTCTCACACACACACGCCTAGACAGACACACACAGGGTCTGTCTCTCTCACACACACGCCTAGACAGACACACACAGTGTCTGTCTCTCTCACACACACACCTAGACAGACACACACAGGGTCTGTCTCTCTCACACACACACACACCTCGACAGACACACACAGGGTCTGTCTCTCTCTCACACACACACACACACCTAGACAGACACACACAGGGTCTGTTTCTCACACACACACACACACCTAGACAGACACACACAGGGTCTGTCTCTCACTCACACACACACACCTAGACAGACACACACAGGGTCTGTCTCACTCACACACACACCTAGACAGACACACACAGGGTCTGTCTCTCTCACACACACACACACACCTAGACAGACACACACAGGGTCTGTCTCTCTCACACACACACACACACCTAGACAGACACACACAGGGTCTGTCTCTCTCACACACACACACACCTAGACAGACACACACAGGGTCTGTCTCTCTCACACACACACACACCTAGACAGACACACACAGGGTCTGTCTCTCTCTCACACACACACACCTAGACAGACACACACAGGGTCTGTATCTTACACACACACACACCTAGACAGACACACACAGTGTCTGTCTCTCTCTCACACACACATAAACAGAGTCTGTCTCTCTCTCTCTCACACACACACATAAACAGGGTCTGTCTCTGTCACACAAACACACACACACCTAGACAGACACACACAGTGTCTGTCTCTCTCTCACACACACACACCTAGACAGACACACACAGGGTCTGTCTCTCACACACACACACCTAGACAGACACACACAGGGTCTGTATCTTACACACACACACACCTAGACAGACACACACAGGGTCTGTCTCTCTCTCACACACACACACCTAGACAGACACACACAGGGTCTGTCTCTCACACACACACACACCTAGACAGACACACACAGGGTCTGTCTCTCTCACACACACACACACACCTAGACAGACACACACAGGGTCTGTCTCTCTCACACACACACACACCTAGACAGACACACACAGGGTCTGTCTCTCACACACACACACACACACACCGAGACAGTCACACACAGGGTCTGTCTCACTCACACACACACCTAGACAGACACACACAGGGTCTGTCTCTCTCTCACACACACACACCTAGACAGACACACACAGGGTCTGTCTCTCTCTCACACACACACACCTAGACAGACACACACAGGGTCTGTCTCTCTCACACACACACACACCTAGACAGACACACACAGGGTCTGTCTCTCTCTCACACACACACCTAGACAGACACACACAGGGTCTGTCTCTCACACACACACACACACCTAGACAGACACACACAGGGTCTGTCTCTCACACACACACACACCTAGACAGACACACACAGGGTCTGTATCTTACACACACACACACCTAGACAGACACACACAGGGTCTGTCTCTCTCTCACACACACACACACCTAGACAGACACACACAGTGTCTGTATCTTACACACACACACACACCTAGACAGACACACACAGTGTCTGTATCTTACACACACACACACACCTAGACAGACACACACAGGGTCTGTCTCTCTCACACACACACACACCTAGACAGACACACACAGGGTCTGTCTCACTCACACACACACACACACACCTAGACAGACACACACAGGGTCTGTCTCTCTCTCACACACACACACACCTAGACAGACACACACAGGGTCTGTCTCTCTCTCTCACACAAACACACCTAGACAGACACACACAGGGTCTCTCTCTCACACACACACACACACCTAGACAGACACACACAGGGTCTGTCTCTCTCACACACACACACACCTAGACAGACACACACAGGGTCTGTCTCTCACACACACACACACACCTAGACAGACACACACAGGGTCTGTCTCTCTCACACACACACACACACCTAGACAGACACACACAGTGTCTGTCTCTCACTCACACACACACACCTAGACAGACACACACAGGGTCTGTCTCTCACACACACACACACACCTAGACAGACACACACAGGGTCTCTCTCTCACACACACACACACACCTAGACAGACACACACAGGGTCTGTCTCTCACACACACACACACACACCTAGACAGACACACACAGGGTCTGTCTCTCTCACACACACACACACACCTAGACAGACACACACAGTGTCTGTCTCTCACTCACACACACACACCTAGACAGACACACACAGGGTCTGTCTCTCACACACACACACACACCTAGACAGACACACACAGGGTCTGTCTCTCTCACACACACACACACACACCTAGACAGACACACACAGGGTCTGTCTCTCTCACACACACACACACACCTAGACAGACACACACAGGGTCTGTCTCTCACACACACACACACCTAGACAGACACACACAGGGTCTGTCTCTCTCACACACACACACCTAGACAGACACACACAGGGTCTGTCTCTCTCTCTCACACACACACACACCTAGACAGACACACACAGGGTCTGTCTCTCACACACACACACACCTAGACAGACACACACAGGGTCTGTATCTTACACACACACACACACCTAGACAGACACACACAGGGTCTGTCTCTCTCACACACACACACACCTAGACAGACACACACAGGGTCTGTCTCTCACTCACACACACACCTAGACAGAGACACACAGGGTCTGTCTCTCACACACACACACACACACACACACCTAGACAGACACACACAGGGTCTGTCTCTCTCTCACACACACACACACCTAGACAGACACACACAGGGTCTGTCTCTCTCTCACACACACCTAGACAGACACACACAGGGTCTGTCTCTCACACACACACACACCTAGACAGACACACACAGGGTCTGTCTCTCACACACACACACCTAGACAGACACACACAGGGTCTCTCTCTCACACACACACACCTAGACAGACACACACAGGGTCTGTCTCTCTCACACACACACCTAGACAGACACACACAGGGTCTGTCTCTCACACACACACACACCTAGACAGACACACACAGGGTCTGTATCTTACACACACACACACCTAGACAGACACACACAGGGTCTGTCTCTCTCTCACACACACGCACACCTAGACAGACACACACAGGGTCTGTCTCTCTCTCACACACACATCTAGACAGACACACACAGGGTCTGTCTCTCTTACGCACACACACACCTAGACAGACACACACAGGATCTGTATCTCTCTCACACACACACCTAGACAGACACACACAGGGTCTGTCTCTCTCACACACACACACACACACACCTAGACAGACACACACAGGGTCTGTCTCTCTCACACACACACACACACACCTAGACAGACACACACAGTGTCTGTCTCTCACACACACACACACACCTAGACAGACACACACAGGGTCTGTCTCTCACACACACACACACACCTAGACAGACACACACAGGGTCTGTCTCTCTCTCACACACACACACACACCTAGACAGACACACACAGGGTCTGTCTCTCTCTCACACACACACACACACCTAGACAGACACACACAGGGTCTCTCTCTCTCACACACACACACACACACCTAGACAGACACACACAGGGTCTCTCTCTCACACACACACACACCTAGACAGACACACACAGGGTCTGTATCTTACACACACACACACCTAGACAGACACACACAGGGTCTGTCTCTCTCTCACACACACACACCTAGACAGACACACACAGGGTCTGTCTCTCACACACACACACACCTAGACAGACACACACAGGGTCTGTCTCTCTCACACACACACACACACCTAGACAGACACACACAGGGTCTGTCTCTCTCACACACACACACACCTAGACAGACACACACAGGGTCTGTCTCTCACACACACACACACACACACCGAGACAGTCACACACAGGGTCTGTCTCACTCACACACACACCTAGACAGACACACACAGGGTCTGTCTCTCTCTCACACACACACACCTAGACAGACACACACAGGGTCTGTCTCTCTCTCACACACACACACACCTAGACAGACACACACAGGGTCTGTCTCTGTCTCACACACACACCTAGACAGACACACACAGGGTCTGTCTCTCTCACACACACACACCTAGACAGACACACACAGGGTCTGTCTCTCTCACACACGCACACCTAGACAGACACACACAGGGTCTGTCTCTCTCTCACGCACACACACACCTAGACAGACACACACAGGATCTGTCTCTCTCTCACACACACACCTAGACAGACACACACAGGGTCTGTCTCTCTCTCACACACACACCTAGACAGACACACACACAGGGTCTGTCTCTCTCACACACACACACCTAGACAGACACACACAGGGTCTGTCTCTCTCACACACGCACACCTAGACAGACACACACAGGGTCTGTCTCTCTCTCACACACACACACCTAGACAGACACACACAGGGTCTGTCTCTCACACACACACACACACACCTAGACAGACACACACAGGGTCTGTCTCTCTCTCACACACACACACACACACCCAGACAGACACACACAGGGTCTGTCTCTCACACACACACACACACCTAGACAGACACACACAGGGTCTGTCTCTCTCACACACACACACACCTAGACAGACACACACAGGGTCTGTCTCTCTCTCACACACACACACCTAGACAGACACACACAGGGTCTGTCTCTCTCACTCACACACACACACACCTAGACAGACACACACAGGGTCTGTCTCTCACACACACACACCTAGACAGACACACACAGGGTCTGTCTCTCTCACACACACACACACCTAGACAGACACACACAGGGTCTGTCTCTCTCACACACACACACACCTAGACAGACACACACAGGGTCTCTCTCTCACACACACCTAGACAGACACACACAGGGTCTCTCTCTCTCTCTCACACACACACACCTAGACAGACACACACAGGGTCTGTCTCTCTCACACACACACACACCTAGACAGACACACACAGGGTCTCTCTCTCACACACACCTAGACAGACACACACAGGGTCTCTCTCTCTCTCTCACACACACACACCTAGACAGACACACACAGGGTCTGTCTCTCACACACACACACACCTAGACAGACACACACAGGGTCTCTCTCTCTCTCACACACACACACCTAGACAGACACACACAGGGTCTGTCTCTCTCACACACACACACACCTAGACAGACACACACAGGGTCTCTCTCTCACACACACCTAGACAGACACACACAGGGTCTCTCTCTCTCTCTCACACACACACACCTAGACAGACACACACAGGGTCTGTCTCTCACACACACACACACCTAGACAGACACACACAGGGTCTGTCTCTCACACACACACACACACCTAGACAGACACACACAGGGTCTCTCTCTCTCTCTCACACACACACACCTAGACAGACACACACAGGGTCTGTCTCTCACACACACACACACACCTAGACAGACACACACAGGGTCTGTCTCTCTCACACACACACACACACCTAGACAGACACACACAGGGTCTGTCTCTCTCACACACACACACACACCTAGACAGACACACACAGGGTCTGTCTCTCACACACACACACACCTAGACAGACACACACAGGGTCTGTCTCTCTCACACACACACACCTAGACAGATACACACAGGGTCTGTCTCTCTCACACACACACCTAGACAGACACACACAGGGTCTGTCTCTCTCACACACACACACACCTAGACAGACACACACAGGATCTGTCTCTCTCACACACACACACACACCTAGACAGACACACAGGGTCTGTCTCTCTCACACACACACACACACCTAGACAGACACACACAGGGTCTGTCTCTCTCTCACACACACACACACCTAGACAGACACACACAGGGTCTGTCTCTCTCACACACACACCTAGACAGACACACACAGGGTCTGTCTCACACAAACACACACACACCTAGACAGACACACACAGGGTCTGTCTCTCTCTCACACACACACACACACCTAGACAGACACACACAGGGTCTGTCTCACACAAACACACACACACCTAGACAGACACACACAGGGTCTGTCTCTCTCTCACACACACACACCTAGACAGACACACACAGGGTCTGTCTCTCTCTCACACACACACACACCTAGACAGACACACACAGGGTCTGTCTCTCTCACACACACACACCTAGACAGACACACACAGGGTCTGTCTCTCTCACACACACACACCTAGACAGACACACACAGGGTCTGTCTCTCTCACACACACACACACCTAGACAGACACACACAGGGTCTGTCTCTCTCACACACACACACACCTAGACAGACACACACAGGGTCTGTCTCTCTCTCACACACACACACCTAGACAGACACACACAGGGTCTGTCTCTCTCTCACACACACACACACCTAGACAGACACACACAGGGTCTCTCTCTCTCTCTCACACACACACACCTAGACAGATACACACAGGGTCTGTCTCTCTCACACACACACACACCTAGACAGACACACACAGGGTCTGTCTCTCACACACACACACACACCTAGACAGACACACACAGGATCTGTCTCTCTCACACACACACACACACCTAGACAGACACACACAGGGTCTGTCTCTCACACACACACACCTAGACAGACACACACAGGGTCTGTCTCTCTCACACACACACACACACACCTAGACAGACACACACAGGGTCTGTCTCTCTCACACACACACACCTAGACAGACACACACAGGGTCTGACTCTCTCTCACACACACACACACACACCTAGACAGACACACACAGGGTCTGTCTCTCTCTCACACACACACACCTAGACAGACACACACAGGGTCTGTCTCTGTCACACAAACACACACACCTAGACAGACACACACAGGGTCTGTCTCTCACACACACACACCTAGACAGACACACACAGGGTCTCTCTCTCTCACACACACACACACACCTAGACAGACACACACAGGGTCTGTCTCTCTCACACACACACACACCTAGACAGACACACACAGGGTCTGTCTCTCACACACACACACACACACCTAGACAGACACACACAGGGTCTGTCTCTCTCACACACCCACACACCTAGACAGACACACACAGGGTCTGTCTCTCTCTCACACACACACACCTAGACAGACACACACAGGGTCTGTCTCTGTCACACAAACACACACACCTAGACAGACACACACAGGGTCTGTCTCTCACACACACACACACATAGACAGACACACACAGGGTCTGTCTCTCTCACACACACACACACCTAGACAGAGACACACAGGGTCTGTCTCTCACACACACACACACACCTAGACAGACACACACAGGATCTGTCTCTCACACACACACACACCTAGACAGACACACACAGGGTCTGTCTCTCACACACACACACACCTAGACAGACACACACAGGGTCTGTCTCTCACACACACACACACCTAGACAGACACACACAGGATCTGTCTCTCTCACACACACACACACCTAGACAGACACACACAGGGTCTGTCTCTCACACACACACACACATAGACAGACACACACAGGGTCTGTCTCTCTCTCACACACACACCTAGACAGACACACACAGAGTCTGTCTCTCACACACACACACACACCTAGGCAGAGACACACAGGGTCTGTCTCTCACACACACACACACCTAGACAGACACACACAGGGGCTGTCTCTCTCACACACACACACACCTAGACAGACACACACAGGGTCTGTCTCTCTCTCACACACACACACACCTAGACAGACACACAGGGTCTGTCTCTCTCTCACACACACACACACCTAGACAGACACACACAGGGTCTGTCTCTCTCTCACACACACACACCTAGACAGACACACACAGGGTCTGTCTCTCTCTCACACACACACACACCTAGACAGAGACACACAGGGTCTGTCTCTCTCACACACACACACACCTAGACAGACACACACAGGGTCTGTCTCTCTCACACACACACCTAGACAGACACACACAGGGTCTGTCTCTCACACACACACACACCTAGACAGACACACACAGGGTCTGTCTCTCTCACACACACACACACACCTAGACAGACACACACAGGGTCTGTCTCTCTCTCACACACACACACCTAGACAGACACACACAGGGTCTGTCTCTCTCACACACACACACCTAGACAGACACACACAGGGTCTGTCTCTCTCTCACACACACACACCTAGACAGACACACACAGGGTCTGTCTCTCTCACACACACACACACACCTAGACAGACACACACAGGGTCTGTCTCTCACACACACACACACACCTAGACAGACACACACAGGGTCTGTCTCTCTCTCACACACACACCTAGACAGACACACACAGGGTCTGTCTCTCACACACACACACACACCTAGACAGACACACACAGGATCTGTCTCTCTGTGACACACACACACACACCTAGACAGACACACACAGGGTCTGTCTCTCTCTCACACACACACCTAGACAGACACACACAGGGTCTGTCTCTCACACACACACACACCTAGACAGACACACACAGGATCTGTCTCTCTGTCACACACACACACACCTAGACAGACACACACAGGGTCTGTCTCTCTCACACACACACACACACACACCTAGACAGACACACACAGGGTCTGTCTCTCACACACACACACACACACCTAGACAGACACACACAGGGTCTGTCTCTCTCACACACACACACCTAGACAGACACACACAGGGTCTGTCTCTCTCTCACACACACACACCTAGACAGACACACACAGGGTCTGTCTCTCTCACACACACACACACACCTAGACAGACACACACAGGGTCTGTCTCTCACACACACACACCTAGACAGACACACACAGGGTCTGTCTCTCTCACACACACACCTAGACAGACACACACAGGGTCTGACTCTCTCTCACACACACACACACACACCTAGACAGACACACACAGGGTCTGTCTCTCTCTCACACACACACACCTAGACAGACACACACAGGGTCTGTCTCTCACACACACACACACACACCTAGACAGACACACACAGGGTCTGTCTCTCTCACACACACACACCTAGACAGACACACACAGGGTCTGTCTCTCTCTCACACACACACACCTAGACAGACACACACAGGGTCTGTCTCTCTCACACACACACACACACCTAGACAGACACACACAGGGTCTGTCTCTCACACACACACACCTAGACAGACACACACAGGGTCTGTCTCTCTCACACACACACCTAGACAGACACACACAGGGTCTGACTCTCTCTCACACACACACACACACACCTAGACAGACACACACAGGGTCTGTCTCTCTCTCACACACACACACCTAGACAGACACACACAGGGTCTGTCTCTGTCACACAAACACACACACCTAGACAGACACACACAGGGTCTGTCTCTCACACACACACACCTAGACAGACACACACAGGGTCTCTCTCTCTCACACACACACACATACCTGGACAGACACACACAGGGTCTGTCTCTCTCACACACACACACACCTAGACAGACACACACAGGGTCTGTCTCTCTCTCACACACACACACACCTAGACAGACACACACAGGGTCTGTCTCTCTCACACACCCACACACCTAGACAGACACACACAGGGTCTGTCTCTCTCTCACACACACACACCTAGACAGACACACACAGGGTCTGTCTCTGTCACACAAACACACACACCTAGACAGACACACACAGGGTCTGTCTCTCACACACACACACACATAGACAGACACACACAGGGTCTGTCTCTCACACACACACACACATAGACAGACACACACAGGGTCTCTCTCTCTCACACACACACACACCTAGACAGACACACACAGGGTCTGTCTCTCACACACACACACACCTAGACAGACACACACAGGGTCTGTCTCTCTCACTCACACACACACCTAGACAGACACACACAGGGTCTGTCTCTCTCTCTCTCACACACACACATAAACAGGGTCTGTCTCTGTCACACAAACACACACACCTAGACAGACACACACAGGGTCTGTCTCTCACACACACACACACACCTAGACAGACACACACAGGGTCTGTCTCTCTCTCACACACACACACCTAGACAGACACACACAGGGTCTGTCTCTCACACACACACACCTAGACAGACACACACAGGGTCTGTCTCTCTCACACACACACACACCTAGACAGACACACACAGGGTCTGTCTCTCTCACACACACACACACACACCTAGACAGACACACACAGGGTCTGTCTCTCTCACACACACACACACACCTAGACAGATACACACAGGGTCTGTCTCTCTCACACACACACACCTAGACAGACACACACAGGGTCTGTCTCTCTCACACACACACACACCTAGACAGACACACACAGGGTCTGTCTCTGTCACACAAACACACACACCTAGACAGACACACACAGGGTCTGTCTCTGTCACACAAACACACACACCTAGACAGACACACACAGGGTCTGTGTCTCTCACACACACACACACCTAGACAGACACACACAGGGTCTGTCTCTCACACACACACACACACACACCTAGACAGACACACACAGAGTCTGTCTCTCTCTCACACACACACACCTAGACAGACACACACAGGGTCTGTCTCTCACACACACACCTAGACAGACACACACAGGGTCTGTCTCTCACACACACACACACCTAGACAGACACACACAGGGTCTGTCTCTCACACACACACACACACACCTAGACAGACACACACAGGGTCTGTCTCTCTCACACACACACACACCTAGACAGACACACACAGGGTCTGTCTCTGTCACACAAACACACACACCTAGACAGACACACACAGGGTCTGTCTCTCTCACACACACACACACCTAGACAGACACACACAGGGTCTGTCTCTCACACACACACCTAGACAGACACACACAGGGTCTGTGTCTCTCACACACACACACACCTAGACAGAGACACACAGGGTCTGTCTCTCTCTCTCACACACACACCTAGACAGACACACACAGGGTCTGTCTCTCACACACACACACACCTAGACAGACACACACAGGGTCTGTCTCTCTCACACACACACACCTAGACAGACACACACAGTGTCTGTCTCTCTCACACACACACACACACCTAGACAGACACACACAGGGTCTGTCTCTCTCACACACACACACACACCTAGACAGACACACACAGGGTCTGTCTCTCACACACACACACACACACACCTAGACAGACACACACAGGGTCTCTCACTCACACACACACACCTAGACAGACACACACAGGGTCTGTCTCTCTCACACACAAACGCACACCTAGACAGACACACACAGGGTCTGTCTCTCTCACACACACACACACCTAGACAGACACACACAGGGTCTGTCTCTCTCACACACACACACACCTAGACAGACACACACAGGGTCTGTCTCTCTCTCACACACACACACCTAGACAGACACACACAGGGTCTGTCTCTCACACACACACACACACACCTAGACAGACACACACAGGGTCTGTCTCTCTCACACACACACCTAGACAGACACCCACAGGGTCTGTCTCTCTCTCGCACACACACACCTAGACAGACACACACAAGATCTGTCTCTCTCACACACACACACACACCTAGACAGACACACACAGGGTCTGTCTCTCTCACACACACACACACCTAGACAGACACACACAGGGTCTGTCTCTCTCACACACACACACCTAGACAGACACACACAGGGTCTGTCTCTCTCTCACACACACACACACCTAGACAGACACACACAGGGTCTGTCTCTCTCACACACACACACCTAGACAGACACACACAGGATCTGTCTCTCTGTCACACACACACACACCTAGACAGACACACACAGGGTCTGTCTCTCTCACACACACACCTAGACAGACACACACAGGGTCTGTCTCTCTCACACACACACACACCTAGACAGACACACACAGGGTCTGTCTCTCTCTCACACACACACACACCTAGACAGACACACACAGGGTCTGTCTCTCTCACACACACACACACACCTAGACAGACACACACAGGGTATGTCTCTCTCTCACACACACACACCTAGACAGACACACACAGGGTCTGTCTCTCACACACACACACACACCTAGACAGACACACACAGGGTCTGTCTCTCTCACACACACACACCTAGACAGACACACACAGGGTCTGTCTCTCTCTCACACACACACACCTAGACAGACACACACAGGGTCTGTCTCTCTCACACACACACACCCATACAGACACACACAGGGTCTGTCTCTCTCTCACACACACACCTAGACAGACACACACAGGGTCTGTCTCTCTCACACACACACACACCTAGACAGACACACACAGGGTCTGTCTCTGTCACACAAACACAAACCTAGACAGACACACACAGGGTCTGTCTCTCTCACACACACACACACCTAGACAGACACACACAGGGTCTGTCTCTCACACACACACACACCTAGACAGACACACACAGGGTCTGTCTCTCTCACACACACACACACCTAGACAGACACACACAGGGTCTGTCTCTCTCACACACACACACACCTAGACAGACACACACAGGGTCTGTCTCTCACACACACACACACCTAGACAGACACACACAGGGTCTGTCTCTCTCACACACACACACCTAGACAGACACACACAGGGTCTGTCTCTCTCACACACACACACCTAGACAGACACACACAGGGTCTGTCTCTCTCACACACACACACACCTAGACAGACACACACAGGGTCTGTCTCTCACACACACACACACACCTAGAAAGACACACACAGGGTCTGTCTCTCTCTCACACACACACACACCTAGACAGACACACACAGGGTCTGTCTCTGTCACACACACACACCTAGACAGACACACAGGGTCTGTCTCTCACACACACACCTAGACAGACACACACAGGGTCTGTCTCTCTCACACACACACACACACCTAGACAGACACACACAGGGTCTGTCTCTCTCACACACACACACCTAGACAGACACACACAGGATCTGTCTCTCTCTCACACACACCTAGACAGACACACACAGGATCTGTCTCTCTGTCACACACACACACCTAGACAGACACACACAGGGTCTGTCTCTCTCACACACACACCTAGACAGACACACACAGGGTCTGTCTCTCTCACACACACACACACACCTAGACAGACACACACAGGGTCTGTCTCTCTCTCACACACACACACACCTAGACAGACACACACAGGGTCTGTCTCTCTCACACACACACACACCTAGACAGACACACACAGGGTCTGTCTCTCTCTCACACACACACACACCTAGACAGACACACACAGGGTCTGTCTCTCTCACACACACACACCTAGACAGACACACACAGGGTCTGTCTCTCTCTCACACACACACACCTAGACAGACACACACAGGGTCTGTCTCTCTCACACACACACACCCATACAGACACACACAGGGTCTGTCTCTCTCTCTCACACACACACCTAGACAGACACACACAGGGTCTGTCTCTCTCACACACACACACACCTAGACAGACACACACAGGGTCTGTCTCTGTCACACAAACACACACCTAGACAGACACACACAGGGTCTGTCTCTCTCACACACACACACACACACCTAGACAGACACACACAGGGTCTGTCTCTCACACACACACACACACCTAGACAGACACACACAGGGTCTGTCTCTCTCTCACACACACACACACCTAGACAGACACACACAGGGTCTGTCTCTGTCACACACACACACACCTAGACAGACACACAGGGTCTGTCTCTCACACACACACCTAGACAGACACACACAGGGTCTGTCTCTCTCACACACACACACACACCTAGACAGACACACACAGGGTCTGTCTCTCTCACACACACACACCTAGACAGACACACACAGGATCTGTCTCTCTCTCACACACACCTAGACAGACACACACAGGGTCTGTCTCTCTCACACACACACACACCTAGACAGACACACACAGGGTCTGTCTCTCTCACACACACACACACCTAGACAGACACACACAGGGTCTGTCTCTCACACACACACACACCTAGACAGACACACACAGGGTCTGTCTCTCTCACACACACACACCTAGACAGACACACACAGGGTCTGTCTCTCTCACACACACACACCTAGACAGACACACACAGGGTCTGTCTCTCTCACACACACACACACCTAGACAGACACACACAGGGTCTGTCTCTCACACACACACACACACCTAGAAAGACACACACAGGGTCTGTCTCTCTCTCACACACACACACACCTAGACAGACACACACAGGGTCTGTCTCTGTCACACACACACACCTAGACAGACACACAGGGTCTGTCTCTCACACACACACCTAGACAGACACACACAGGGTCTGTCTCTCTCACACACACACACACACCTAGACAGACACACACAGGGTCTGTCTCTCTCACACACACACACCTAGACAGACACACACAGGATCTGTCTCTCTCTCACACACACCTAGACAGACACACACAGGATCTGTCTCTCTGTCACACACACACACCTAGACAGACACACACAGGGTCTGTCTCTCTCACACACACACCTAGACAGACACACACAGGGTCTGTCTCTCTCACACACACACACACACCTAGACAGACACACACAGGGTCTGTCTCTCTCTCACACACACACACACCTAGACAGACACACACAGGGTCTGTCTCTCTCACACACACACACACCTAGACAGACACACACAGGGTCTGTCTCTCTCTCACACACACACACCTAGACAGACACACACAGGGTCTGTCTCTCACACACACACACACCTAGACAGACACACACAGGGTCTGTCTCTCTCACACACACACACCTAGACAGACACACACAGGGTCTGTCTCTCTCTCACACACACACACCTAGACAGACACACACAGGGTCTGTCTCTCTCACACACACACACCCATACAGACACACACAGGGTCTGTCTCTCTCTCTCACACACACACCTAGACAGACACACACAGGGTCTGTCTCTCTCACACACACACACACCTAGACAGACACACACAGGGTCTGTCTCTGTCACACAAACACACACCTAGACAGACACACACAGGGTCTGTCTCTCTCACACACACACACACACACCTAGACAGACACACACAGGGTCTGTCTCTCACACACACACACACACCTAGACAGACACACACAGGGTCTGTCTCTCTCTCACACACACACACACCTAGACAGACACACACAGGGTCTGTCTCTGTCACACACACACACACCTAGACAGACACACAGGGTCTGTCTCTCACACACACACCTAGACAGACACACACAGGGTCTGTCTCTCTCACACACACACACACACCTAGACAGACACACACAGGGTCTGTCTCTCTCACACACACACACCTAGACAGACACACACAGGATCTGTCTCTCTCTCACACACACCTAGACAGACACACACAGGGTCTGTCTCTCTCACACACACACACACCTAGACAGACACACACAGGGTCTGTCTCTCTCTCACACACACACCTAGACAGACACACACAGGGTCTGTCTCTCACACACACACACACACACCTAGACAGACACACACAGGGTCTGTCTCTCTCACACACACACCTAGACAGACACACACAGGGTCTGTCTCTCTCACACACACACACACCTCGACAGACACACACAGGGTCTGTCTCTCTCTCACACACACACACACACCTAGACAGACACACACAGGGTCTGTTTCTCACACACACACACACACCTAGACAGACACACACAGGGTCTCTCTCTCTCTCACACACACACACACCTAGACAGACACACACAGGGTCTGTCTCACTCACACACACACCTAGACAGACACACACAGGGTCTGTTTCTCTCACACACACACACACACACCTAGACAGACACACACAGGGTCTGTCTCTCACACACACACACACACACCTAGACAGACACACACGGGGTCTGTTTCTCACACACACACAGACACGCACCTAGACAGACACACACAGGGTCTGTCTCTCTCTCACACACACACACCTAGACAGACACACACAGGGTCTGTCTCTCTCACACACACACACCTAGACAGACACACACAGGGTCTGTCTCTCTCTCACACACACACACACCTAGACAGACACACACAGGGTCTGTGTCTCTCACACACACACACCTAGACAGACACACACAGGGTCTGTCTCTCTCTCACACACACACACACCTAGACAGACACACACAGGGTCTGTCTCTCTCTCTCTCACACACACACATAAACAGGGTCTGTCTCTGTCACACAAACACACACACACCTAGACAGACACACACAGTGTCTGTCTGTCTCTCTCTCACACACACACACCTAGACAGACACACACAGGGTCTGACTCTCTCACACACACACACACCTAGACAGACACACACAGGGTCTGTCTCACTCACACACACACCTAGACAGACACACACAGGGTCTGTCTCTCTCACACACACACACCTAGACAGACACACACAGGGTCTGTCTCTCTCTCACACACACACACACCTAGACAGACACACACAGGGTCTGTCTCTCTCACACACACACACACCTAGACAGACACACACAGGGTCTGTCTCTCTCACACACACACACCTAGACAGACACACACAGGGTCTGTCTCTCACACACACACACACACACACCTAGACAGACACACACAGGGTCTGTCTCTCTCACACACACACACACACCTAGACAGACACACACAGGGTCTGTCTCTCACACACACACACACCTAGACAGACACACACAGGTTCTGTCTCTCTCACACACACACACACCTAGACAGACACACACAGGGTCTGTCTCTCTCACACACACACACACCTAGACAGACACACACAGGGTCTGTCTCACTCACACACACACCTAGACAGACACACACAGGGTCTGTCTCTCTCTCACACACACACACACCTAGACAGACACACACAGGGTCTGTCTCACTCTCACACACACACACCTAGACAGACACACACAGGGTCTGTCTCTCTCACACACACACACACACCTAGACAGACACACACAGGGTCTGTCTCTCACACACACACACACACACCTAGACAGACACACAGGGTCTGTCTCTCTCACACACACACACCTAGACAGACACACACAGGGTCTGTCTCTCTCTCACACACACACACCTAGACAGACACACACAGGATCTGTCTCTCTGTCACACACACACACACACCTAGACAGACACACACAGGGTCTGTCTCTCTGTCACACACACACCTAGACAGACACACACAGGGTCTGTCTCTCTCTCACACACACACACCTAGACAGACACACACAGGATCTGTCTCTCTGTCACACACACACACACCTAGACAGACACACACAGGGTCTGTCTCTCTCTCACACACACACACCTAGACAGACACACACAGGGTCTGTCTCTCTCACACACAAACGCACACCTAGACAGACACACACAGGGTCTGTCTCTCTCACACACACACACACCTAGACAGACACACACAGGGTCTGTCTCTCTCACACACACACACACCTAGACAGACACACACAGGGTCTGTCTCTCTCTCACACACACACACACCTAGACAGACACACACAGGGTCTGTCTCTCACACACACACACACACACCTAGACAGACACACACAGGGTCTGTCTCTCTCACACACACACCTAGACAGACACACACAGGGTCTGTCTCTCTCACACACACACACCGAGACAGACACACACAAGATCTGTCTCTCTCACACACACACACACACCTAGACAGACACACACAGGGTCTGTCTCTCTCACACACACACACACCTAGACAGACACACACAGGGTCTGTCTCTCTCACACACACACACCTAGACAGACACACACAGGGTCTGTCTCTCTCACACACACACACACCTAGACAGACACACACAGGGTCTGTCTCTCACACACACACACACACACCTAGACAGACACACACAGGGTCTGTCTCTCTCACACACACACACCTAGACAGACACACACAGGATCTGTCTCTCTGTCACACACACACACACCTAGACAGACACACACTGGGTCTGTCTCTCTCACACACACACCTAGACAGACACACACAGGGTCTGTCTCTCTCACACACACACCTAGACAGACACACACAGGGTCTGTCTCTCTCACACACACACACCTAGACAGACACACACAGGGTCTGTCTCTCTCTCACACACACACACCTAGACAGACACACACAGGGTCTGTCTCTCTCTCTCACACACACACACACCTAGACAGACACACACAGGGTCTGTCTCTCTCTCTCTCACACACACACATAAACAGGGTCTGTCTCTGTCACACAAACACACACACACCTAGACAGACACACACAGTGTCTGTCTCTCTCTCACACACACACACCTAGACAGACACACACAGGGTCTGACTCTCTCACACACACACACACCTAGACAGACACACACAGGGTCTGTCTCACTCACACACACACCTAGACAGACACACACAGGGTCTGTCTCTCTCACACACACACACCTAGACAGACACACACAGGGTCTGTCTCTCTCTCACACACACACACACCTAGACAGACACACACAGGGTCTCTCTCTCTCACACACACACACACCTAGACAGACACACACAGGGTCTGTCTCTCTCACACACACACACCTAGACAGACACACACAGGGTCTGTCTCTCACACACACACACACACCTAGACAGACACACACAGGGTCTGTCTCTCTCACACACACACACACACCTAGACAGACACACACAGGGTCTGTCTCTCACACACACACACACCTAGACAGACACACACAGGGTCTGTCTCTCTCACAAAGACACACACCTAGACAGACACACACAGGGTCTGTCTCTCTCACACACACACACACCTAGACAGACACACACAGGGTCTGTCTCACTCACACACACACACCTAGACAGACACACACAGAGTCTGTCTCACTCTCACACACACACACCTAGACAGACACACACAGGGTCTGTCTCTCTCACACACACACCTAGACAGACACACACAGGGTCTGTCTCTCACACACACACACACACCTAGACAGACACACAGGGTCTGTCTCTCTCACACACACACACCTAGACAGACACACACAGGGTCTGTCTCTCTCTCACACACACACACCTAGACAGACACACACAGGATCTGTCTCTCTGTCACACACACACACACACCTAGACAGACACACACAGGGTCTGTCTCTCTGTCACACACACACACACCTAGACAGACACACACAGGGTCTGTCTCTCTCTCACACACACACACCTAGACAGACACACACAGGGTCTGTCTCTCTCTCACACACACACACCTAGACAGACACACACAGGATCTGTCTCTCTGTCACACACACACCTAGACAGACACACACAGGGTCTGTCTCTCACACACACACACACCTAGACAGACACACACAGGGTCTGTCTCTCTCTCTCACACACACACACCTAGACCGACACACACAGGGTCTGTCTCTCTCACACACACACACCTAGACAGACACACACAGGGTCTGTCTCTCCCAGACACACACACACACCTAGACAGACACACACAGGGTCTGTCTCTGTCACACAAACACACACACCTAGACAGACACACACAGGGTCTGTCTCTCTCACACACACACACCTAGACAGACACACACAGGGTCTGTCTCTCACACACACACACCTAGACAGACACACACTGGGTCTGTCTCTCTCTCACACACACACACACACCTAGACAGACACACACAGGGTCTGTCTCTCTCACACACACACACACACCTAGACAGACACACACAGGGTCTGTCTCTCTCACACACACACCTAGACAGACACACACAGGGTCTGTCTCTCTCTCACACACACACACCTAGACAGACACACACAGGGTCTGTCTCTCTCACACACACACACACACCTAGAGAGACACACACAGGGTCTGTCTCTCTCACTCACACACACACCTAGACAGACACACACAGGGTCTGTCTCTCTCTCTCTCACACACACACATAAACAGGGTCTGTCTCTGTCACACAAACACACACACCTAGACAGACACACACAGGGTCTGTCTCTCACACACACACACACACCTAGACAGACACACACAGGGTCTGTCTCTCTCTCACACACACACACCTAGACAGACACACACAGGGTCTGTCTCTCACACACACACACCTAGACAGACACACACAGGGTCTGTCTCTCTCACACACACACACACCTAGACAGACACACACAGGGTCTGTCTCTCTCACACACACACACACACCTAGACAGACACACACAGGGTCTGTCTCTCTCACACACACACACACACCTAGACAGATACACACAGGGTCTGTCTCTCTCACACACACACACCTAGACAGACACACACAGGGTCTGTCTCTCTCACACACACACACACCTAGACAGACACACACAGGGTCTGTCTCTGTCACACAAACACACACACCTAGACAGACACACACAGGGTCTGTCTCTGTCACACAAACACACACACCTAGACAGACACACACAGGGTCTGTGTCTCTCACACACACACACACCTAGACAGACACACACAGGGTCTGTCTCTCACACACACACACACACACACCTAGACAGACACACACAGAGTCTGTCTCTCTCTCACACACACACACCTAGACAGACACACACAGGGTCTGTCTCTCACACACACACCTAGACAGACACACACAGGGTCTGTCTCTCACACACACACACACCTAGACAGACACACACAGGGTCTGTCTCTCACACACACACACACACACCTAGACAGACACACACAGGGTCTGTCTCTCTCACACACACACACACCTAGACAGACACACACAGGGTCTGTCTCTGTCACACAAACACACACACCTAGACAGACACACACAGGGTCTGTCTCTCTCACACACACACACACCTAGACAGACACACACAGGGTCTGTCTCTCACACACACACCTAGACAGACACACACAGGGTCTGTGTCTCTCACACACACACACACCTAGACAGAGACACACAGGGTCTGTCTCTCTCTCTCACACACACACCTAGACAGACACACACAGGGTCTGTCTCTCACACACACACACACCTAGACAGACACACACAGGGTCTGTCTCTCTCACACACACACACCTAGACAGAGACACACAGGGTCTGTCTCACTCACACACACACACCTAGACAGACACACACAGGGTCTGTCTCTCACACACACACCTAGACAGACACACACAGGGTCTGTCTCTCACACACACACACACCTAGACAGACACACACAGGGTCTGTCTCTCACACACACACACACCTAGACAGACACACACAGTGTCTGTCTCTCTCACACACACACACACACCTAGACAGACACACACAGGGTCTGTCTCTCTCACACACACACACACACCTAGACAGACACACACAGGGTCTGTCTCTCTCACACACACACACACACACCTAGACAGACACACACAGGGTCTCTCACTCACACACACACACCTAGACAGACACACACAGGGTCTGTCTCTCTCACACACAAACGCACACCTAGACAGACACACACAGGGTCTGTCTCTCTCACACACACACACACCTAGACAGACACACACAGGGTCTGTCTCTCTCACACACACACACACCTAGACAGACACACACAGGGTCTGTCTCTCTCTCACACACACACACCTAGACAGACACACACAGGGTCTGTCTCTCACACACACACACACACACCTAGACAGACACACACAGGGTCTGTCTCTCTCACACACACACCTAGACAGACACCCACAGGGTCTGTCTCTCTCACACACACACACCTAGACAGACACACACAAGATCTGTCTCTCTCACACACACACACACACCTAGACAGACACACACAGGGTCTGTCTCTCTCACACACACACACACCTAGACAGACACACACAGGGTCTGTCTCTCTCACACACACACACCTAGACAGACACACACAGGGTCTGTCTCTCTCTCACACACACACACACCTAGACAGACACACACAGGGTCTGTCTCTCACACACACACACAGACACCTAGACAGACACACACAGGGTCTGTCTCTCTCACACACACACACCTAGACAGACACACACAGGATCTGTCTCTCTGTCACACACACACACACCTAGACAGACACACACAGGGTCTGTCTCTCTCACACACACACCTAGACAGACACACACAGGGTCTGTCTCTCTCACACACACACACACCTAGACAGACACACACAGGGTCTGTCTCTCTCTCACACACACACACACCTAGACAGACACACACAGGGTCTGTCTCTCTCTCACACACACACACACCTAGACAGACACACACAGGGTCTGTCTCTCTCTCACACACACACACCTAGACAGACACACACAGGGTCTGTCTCTCACACACACACACACACCTAGACAGACACACACAGGGTCTGTCTCTCTCACACACACACACCTAGACAGACACACACAGGGTCTGTCTCTCTCTCACACACACACACCTAGACAGACACACACAGGGTCTGTCTCTCTCACACACACACACCCATACAGACACACACAGGGTCTGTCTCTCTCTCACACACACACCTAGACAGACACACACAGGGTCTGTCTCTCTCACACACACACACACCTAGACAGACACACACAGGGTCTGTCTCTGTCACACAAACACACACCTAGACAGACACACACAGGGTCTGTCTCTCTCACACACACACACACCTAGACAGACACACACAGGGTCTGTCTCTCACACACACACACACCTAGACAGACACACACAGGGTCTGTCTCTCTCACACACACACACACCTAGACAGACACACACAGGGTCTGTCTCTCTCACACACACACACACCTAGACAGACACACACAGGGTCTGTCTCTCACACACACACACACCTAGACAGACACACACAGGGTCTGTCTCTCTCACACACACACACCTAGACAGACACACACAGGGTCTGTCTCTCTCACACACACACACCTAGACAGACACACACAGGGTCTGTCTCTCTCACACACACACACACCTAGACAGACACACACAGGGTCTGTCTCTCACACACACACACACACCTAGAAAGACACACACAGGGTCTGTCTCTCTCTCACACACACACACACCTAGACAGACACACACAGGGTCAGTCTCTGTCACACACACACACCTAGACAGACACACAGGGTCTGTCTCTCACACACACACCTAGACAGACACACACAGGGTCTGTCTCTCTCACACACACACACACACCTAGACAGACACACACAGGGTCTGTCTCTCTCACACACACACACCTAGACAGACACACACAGGATCTGTCTCTCTCTCACACACACCTAGACAGACACACACAGGATCTGTCTCTCTGTCACACACACACACCTAGACAGACACACACAGGGTCTGTCTCTCTCACACACACACCTAGACAGACACACACAGGGTCTGTCTCTCTCACACACACACACACACCTAGACAGACACACACAGGGTCTGTCTCTCTCTCACACACACACACACCTAGACAGACACACACAGGGTCTGTCTCTATCACACACACACACACCTAGACAGACACACACAGGGTCTGTCTCTCTCACACACACACACCTAGACAGACACACACAGGGTCTGTCTCTCTCTCACACACACACACACCTAGACAGACACACACAGGGTCTGTCTCTCACACACACACACAGACACCTAGACAGACACACACAGGGTCTGTCTCTCTCACACACACACACCTAGACAGACACACACAGGATCTGTCTTTCTGTCACACACACACACACCTAGACAGACACACACAGGGTCTGTCTCTCTCACACACACACCTAGACAGACACACACAGGGTCTGTCTCTCTCACACACACACACACCTAGACAGACACACACAGGGTCTGTCTCTCTCTCACACACACACACACCTAGACAGACACACACAGGGTCTGTCTCTCTCTCACACACACACCTAGACAGACACACACAGGGTCTGTCTCTCTCTCACACACACACACCTAGACAGACACACACAGGGTCTGTCTCACACACACACACACACACCTAGACAGACACACACAGGGTCTGTCTCTCTCACACACACACACCTAGACAGACACACACAGGGTCTGTCTCTCTCTCACACACACACACCTAGACAGACACACACAGGGTCTGTCTCTCTCACACACACACACCCATACAGACACACACAGGGTCTGTCTCTCTCTCACACACACACCTAGACAGACACACACAGGGTCTGTCTCTCTCACACACACACACACCTAGACAGACACACACAGGGTCTGTCTCTGTCACACAAACACACACCTAGACAGACACACACAGGGTCTGTCTCTCTCACACACACACACACCTAGACAGACACACACAGGGTCTGTCTCTCACACACACACACACCTAGACAGACACACACAGGGTCTGTCTCTCTCACACACACACACACCTAGACAGACACACACAGGGTCTGTCTCTCTCACACACACACACACCTAGACAGACACACACAGGGTCTGTCTCTCACACACACACACACCTAGACAGACACACACAGGGTCTGTCTCTCTCACACACACACACCTAGACAGACACACACAGGGTCTGTCTCTCTCACACACACACACCTAGACAGACACACACAGGGTCTGTCTCTCTCACACACACACACACCTAGACAGACACACACAGGGTCTGTCTCTCACACACACACACACACCTAGAAAGACACACACAGGGTCTGTCTCTCTCTCACACACACACACACCTAGACAGACACACACAGGGTCTGTCTCTGTCACACACACACACCTAGACAGACACACAGGGTCTGTCTCTCACACACACACCTAGACAGACACACACAGGGTCTGTCTCTCTCACACACACACACACACACCTAGACAGACACACACAGGGTCTGTCTCTCTCACACACACACACCTAGACAGACACACACAGGATCTGTCTCTCTCTCACACACACCTAGACAGACACACACAGGATCTGTCTCTCTGTCACACACACACACCTAGACAGACACACACAGGGTCTGTCTCTCTCACACACACACCTAGACAGACACACACAGGGTCTGTCTCTCTCACACACACACACACACCTAGACAGACACACACAGGGTCTGTCTCTCTCTCACACACACACACACCTAGACAGACACACACAGGGTCTGTCTCTATCACACACACACACACCTAGACAGACACACACAGGGTCTGTCTCTCTCTCACACACACACACCTAGACAGACACACACAGGGTCTGTCTCTCTCACACACACACACCTAGACAGACACACACAGGGTCTGTCTCTCTCTCACACACACACACCTAGACAGACACACACAGGGTCTGTCTCTCTCACACACACACACCCATACAGACACACACAGGGTCTGTCTCTCTCTCTCACACACACACCTAGACAGACACACACAGGGTCTGTCTCTCTCACACACACACACACCTAGACAGACACACACAGGGTCTGTCTCTGTTACACAAACACACACCTAGACAGACACACACAGGGTCTGTCTCTCTCACACACACACACACACACACCTAGACAGACACACACAGGGTCTGTCTCTCACACACACACACACACACCTAGACAGACACACACAGGGTCTGTCTCTCTCTCACACACACACACACCTAGACAGACACACACAGGGTCTGTCTCTGTCACACACACACACACCTAGACAGACACACACAGGGTCTGTCTCTCTCTCACACACACACCTAGACAGACACACACAGGGTCTGTCTCTCTCACACACACACACACACCTAGACAGACACACACAGGGTCTGTCTCTCTCACACACACACACCTAGACAGACACACACAGGATCTGTCTCTCTCTCACACACACCTAGACAGACACACACAGGGTCTGTCTCTCTCACACACACACACACCTAGACAGACACACACAGGGTCTGTCTCTCTCACACACACACCTAGACAGACACACACAGGGTCTGTCTCTCTCACACACACACCTAGACACACACACACAGGGTCTGTCTCTCTCACACACACACACACCTCGACAGACACACACAGGGTCTGTCTCTCTCTCACACACACACACACACCTAGACAGACACACACAGGGTCTGTTTCTCACACACACACACACACCTAGACAGACACACACAGGGTCTGTTTCTCTCACACACACACACACACACCTAGACAGACACACACAGGGTCTGTCTCTCACACACACACACACACACCTAGACAGACACACACAGGGTCTGTCTCTCTCACACACACACACCTAGACAGACACACACAGGGTCTGTCTCTCTCTCTCACACACACACCTAGACAGACACACACAGGGTCTGTCTCTCTCACACACACACACACCTAGACAGACACACACAGGGTCTGTCTCTCTCACACACACACACACACACACCTAGACAGACACACACAGGGTCTGTCTCTCTCACTCTCACACACACACACCTAGACAGACACACACAGGGTCTCTCTCTCTCTCACACACACACACACCTAGACAGACACACACAGGGTCTGTCTCTCTCACACACACACACACACACACCTAGACAGACACACACAGGGTCTGTCTCTCTCACTCTCACACACACACACCTAGACAGACACACACAGGGTCTGTCTCTCTCACACACACACCTAGACAGACACACACAGGGTCTCTCTCTCTCTCACACACACACACACCTAGACAGACACACACAGGGTCTGTCTCACTCACACACACACCTAGACAGACACACACAGGGTCTGTTTCTCTCACACACACACACACACACCTAGACAGACACACACAGGGTCTGTCTCTCACACACACACACACACACCTAGACAGACACACACGGGGTCTGTTTCTCACACACACACAGACACGCACCTAGACAGACACACACAGGGTCTGTCTCTCTCTCACACACACACACCTAGACAGACACACACAGGGTCTGTCTCTCTCACACACACACACCTAGACAGACACACACAGGGTCTGTCTCTCTCTCACACACACACACACCTAGACAGACACACACAGGGTCTGTGTCTCTCACACACACACACCTAGACAGACACACACAGGGTCTGTCTCTCTCTCACACACACACACACCTAGACAGACACACACAGGGTCTGTCTCTCTCTCTCTCACACACACACATAAACAGGGTCTGTCTCTGTCACACAAACACACACACACCTAGACAGACACACACAGTGTCTGTCTGTCTCTCTCTCACACACACACACCTAGACAGACACACACAGGGTCTGACTCTCTCACACACACACACACCTAGACAGACACACACAGGGTCTGTCTCACTCACACACACACCTAGACAGACACACACAGGGTCTGTCTCTCTCACACACACACACCTAGACAGACACACACAGGGTCTGTCTCTCTCTCACACACACACACACCTAGACAGACACACACAGGGTCTGTCTCTCTCACACACACACACACCTAGACAGACACACACAGGGTCTGTCTCTCTCACACACACACACCTAGACAGACACACACAGGGTCTGTCTCTCACACACACACACACACACCTAGACAGACACACACAGGGTCTGTCTCTCTCACACACACACACACACACCTAGACAGACACACACAGGGTCTGTCTCTCACACACACACACACCTAGACAGACACACACAGGTTCTGTCTCTCTCACACACACACACACCTAGACAGACACACACAGGGTCTGTCTCTCTCACACACACACACACCTAGACAGACACACACAGGGTCTGTCTCACTCACACACACACCTAGACAGACACACACAGGGTCTGTCTCTCTCTCACACACACACACACCTAGACAGACACACACAGGGTCTGTCTCACTCTCACACACACACACCTAGACAGACACACACAGGGTCTGTCTCTCTCACACACACACACACACCTAGACAGACACACACAGGGTCTGTCTCTCACACACACACACACACACCTAGACAGACACACAGGGTCTGTCTCTCTCACACACACACACCTAGACAGACACACACAGGGTCTGTCTCTCTCTCACACACACACACCTAGACAGACACACACAGGATCTGTCTCTCTGTCACACACACACACACACCTAGACAGACACACACAGGGTCTGTCTCTCTGTCACACACACACACACCTAGACAGACACACACAGGGTCTGTCTCTCTCTCACACACACACACCTAGACAGACACACACAGGGTCTGTCTCTCTCTCACACACACACACCTAGACAGACACACACAGGATCTGTCTCTCTGTCACACACACACACCTAGACAGACACACACAGGATCTGTCTCTCTGTCACACACCACACACCTAGACAGACACACACAGGGTCTGTCTCTCTGTCACACACACACACACCTAGACAGACACACACAGGGTCTGTCTCTCTCTCACACACACACACCTAGACAGACACACACAGGGTCTGTCTCTCTCTCACACACACACCTAGACAGACACACACAGGGTCTGTCTCTCACACACACACACACACCTAGACAGACACACAGGGTCTGTCTCTCTCACACACACACACCTAGACAGACACACACAGGGTCTGTCTCTCTCACACACACACACACCTAGACAGACACACACAGGATCTGTCTCTCTGTCACACACACACACACCTAGACAGACACACACAGGGTCTGTCTCTCTCTCACACACACACACCTAGACAGACACACACAGGGTCTGTCTCTCTCTCACACACACACACCTAGACAGACACACACAGGGTCTGTCTCTCTCACACACAAACGCACACCTAGACAGACACACACAGGGTCTGTCTCTCTCACACACACACACACCTAGACAGACACACACAGGGTCTGTCTCTCTCACACACACACACACCTAGACAGACACACACAGGGTCTGTCTCTCTCACACACACACACCGAGACAGACACACACAAGATCTGTCTCTCTCACACACACACACACACCTAGACAGACACACACAGGGTCTGTCTCTCTCACACACACACACACCTAGACAGACACACACAGGGTCTGTCTCTCTCACACACACACACCTAGACAGACACACACAGGGTCTGTCTCTCTCACACACACACACACCTAGACAGACACACACAGGGTCTGTCTCTCACACACACACACACACACCTAGACAGACACACACAGGGTCTGTCTCTCTCACACACACACACCTAGACAGACACACACAGGATCTGTCTCTCTGTCACACACACACACACCTAGACAGACACACACTGGGTCTGTCTCTCTCACACACACACCTAGACAGACACACACAGGGTCTGTCTCTCTCACACACACACCTAGACAGACACACACAGGGTCTGTCTCTCTCACACACACACACCTAGACAGACACACACAGGGTCTGTCTCTCTCTCACACACACACACCTAGACAGACACACACAGGGTCTGTCTCTCTCTCTCACACACACACACACCTAGACAGACACACACAGGGTCTGTCTCTCTCTCTCTCACACACACACATAAACAGGGTCTGTCTCTGTCACACAAACACACACACACCTAGACAGACACACACAGGGTCTGTCTCTCACACACACACACACACACCTAGACAGACACACACAGGGTCTGTCTCTCTCACACACACACACCGAGACAGACACACACAAGATCTGTCTCTCTCACACACACACACACACCTAGACAGACACACACAGGGTCTGTCTCTCTCACACACACACACACCTAGACAGACACACACAGGGTCTGTCTCTCTCACACACACACACCTAGACAGACACACACAGGGTCTGTCTCTCTCACACACACACACACCTAGACAGACACACACAGGGTCTGTCTCTCACACACACACACACACACCTAGACAGACACACACAGGGTCTGTCTCTCTCACACACACACACCTAGACAGACACACACAGGATCTGTCTCTCTGTCACACACACACACACCTAGACAGACACACACTGGGTCTGTCTCTCTCACACACACACCTAGACAGACACACACAGGGTCTGTCTCTCTCACACACACACACCTAGACAGACACACACAGGGTCTGTCTCTCTCTCACACACACACACCTAGACAGACACACACAGGGTCTGTCTCTCTCTCTCACACACACACACACCTAGACAGACACACACAGGGTCTGTCTCTCTCTCTCTCACACACACACATAAACAGGGTCTGTCTCTGTCACGCAAACACACACACACCTAGACAGACACACACAGTGTCTGTCTCTCTCTCACACACACACACCTAGACAGACACACACAGGGTCTGACTCTCTCACACACACACACACCTAGACAGACACACACAGGGTCTGTCTCACTCACACACACACCTAGACAGACACACACAGGGTCTGTCTCTCTCACACACACACACCTAGACAGACACACACAGGGTCTGTCTCTCTCTCACACACACACACACCTAGACAGACACACACAGGGTCTGTCTCTCTCACACACACACACACCTAGACAGACACACACAGGGTCTGTCTCTCTCACACACACACACCTAGACAGACACACACAGGGTCTGTCTCTCACACACACACACACACACCTAGACAGACACACACAGGGTCTGTCTCTCTCACACACACACACACACCTAGACAGACACACACAGGGTCTGTCTCTCACACACACACACACCTAGACAGACACACACAGGGTCTGTCTCTCTCACAAAGACACACACCTAGACAGACACACACAGGGTCTGTCTCTCTCACACACACACACACCTAGACAGACACACACAGGGTCTGTCTCACTCACACACACACACCTAGACAGACACACACAGAGTCTGTCTCACTCTCACACACACACACCTAGACAGACACACACAGGGTCTGTCTCTCTCACACACACACCTAGACAGACACACACAGGGTCTGTCTCTCACACACACACACACACCTAGACAGACACACAGGGTCTGTCTCTCTCACACACACACACCTAGACAGACACACACAGGGTCTGTCTCTCTCTCACACACACACACCTAGACAGACACACACAGGATCTGTCTCTCTGTCACACACACACACACCTAGACAGACACACACAGGGTCTGTCTCTCTGTCACACACACACACACCTAGACAGACACACACAGGGTCTGTCTCTCTCTCACACACACACACCTAGACAGACACACACAGGGTCTGTCTCTCTCTCACACACACACACCTAGACAGACACACACAGGATCTGTCTCTCTGTCACACACACACCTAGACAGACACACACAGGGTCTGTCTCTCACACACACACACACCTAGACAGACACACACAGGGTCTGTCTCTCTCTCTCACACACACACACCTAGACAGACACACACAGGGTCTGTCTCTCTCACACACACACACCTAGACAGACACACACAGGGTCTGTCTCTCACACACACACACACACACCTAGACAGACACACACAGGGTCTGTCTCTCTCACACACACACACACCTAGACAGACACACACAGGGTCTGTCTCTCTCACACACACACACACCTAGACAGACACACACAGGGTCTGTCTCTCTCACACACACACACACCTAGACAGACACACACAGGGTCTGTCTCTCTCTCTCACACACACACCTAGACAGACACACACAGGGTCTGTCTCTCTCACACACACACACACACCTAGACAGACACACACAGGGTCTGTCTCTCACACACACACCTAGACAGACACACACAGGGTCTGTCTCTCACACACACACACACACACCTAGACAGACACACACAGGGTCTGTCTCTCTCACACACACACACACACCTAGACAGACACACACAGGGTCTGTCTCTCACACACACACACACACCTAGACAGACACACACAGGGTCTGTCTCTCACACACACACACCTAGACAGACACACACAGGGTCTGTCTCTCTCACACACACACACACACCTAGACAGACACACACAGGGTCTGTCTCTCTCACACACACACCTAGACAGACACACACAGGGTCTGTCTCTCACTCACACACACACACCTAGACAGACACACACAGGGTCTGTCTCTCTCACACACACACACACACCTAGACAGACACACACAGGGTCTGTCTCTCACACACACACACACACCTAGACAGAGACACACAGGGTCTGTCTCTCACACACACACACACACCTAGACAGAGACACACAGGGTCTGTTTCTCACACACACACACACACCTAGACAGACACACACAGGGTCTGTCTCTCTCACACACACACACCTAGACAGACACACACAGGGTCTGTCTCTCACACACACACACCTAGACAGACACACACAGGGTCTGTCTCTCACACACACACACCTAGACAGACACACACAGGGTCTGTCTCTCTCTCACACACACCTAGACAGACACACACAGGGTCTGTCTCTCTCACACACACACACCTAGACAGACACACACAGGGTCTGTCTCTCACACACACACACCTAGACAGACACACACAGGGTCTGTCTCTCTCACACACACACACCTAGACAGACACACACAGGGTCTGTCTCTCACACACACACACCTAGACAGACACACACAGGGTCTGTCTCTCTCACACACACACACCTAGACAGACACACACAGGGTCTGTCTCTCACACACACACACACACCTAGACAGAGACACACAGGGTCTGTCTCTCACACACACACACCTAGACAGACACACACAGGGTCTGTCTCTCTCACACACACACACCTAGACAGACACACACAGGGTCTGTCTCTCACACACACACACACACCTAGACAGAGACACACAGGGTCTGTCTCTCACACACACACACACACCTAGAAAGACACACACAGGGTCTGTCTCTCTCACACACACACACCTAGACAGACACACACAGGGTCTGTCTCTCACACACACACACACACCTAGACAGACACACACAGGGTCTGTCTCTCACACACACACACACACACACCTAGACAGACACACACAGGGTCTGTCTCTCTCACACACACACACACCTAGACAGACACACACAGGGTCTGTCTCTCACACACACACACACCTAGACAGACACACACAGGGTCTGTCTCTCTCACACACACACACCTAGACAGACACACACAGGGTCTGTCTCTCTCACACACACACACACCTAGACAGACACACACAGGGTCTGTCTCTCTCACACACACACACACACCTAGACAGACACACACAGGTCTGTCTCTCACACACACACACACACACACCTAGACAGACACACACAGGGTCTGTCTCTCACACACACACACACCTAGACAGACACACACAGGGTCTGTCTCTCACACACACACACACCTAGACAGACACACACAGGGTCTGTCTCTCACACACACACACACCTAGACAGACACACACAGGGTCTGTCTCTCACACACACACACACCTAGACAGACACACACAGGGTCTGTCTCTCACACACACACAAACCTAGACAGACACACACAGGGTCTGTCTCTCTCACACACACACACACCTAGACAGACACACACAGGGTCTGTCTCTCTCACACACACACACACCTAGACAGACACACACAGGGTCTGTCTCTCTCACACACACACCTAGACAGACACACACTGGGTCTGTCTCTCTCACACACACACACCTAGACAGACACACACAGGGTCTGTCTCTCACACACACACACACACACCTAGACAGAGACACACAGGGTCTGTCTCTCACACACACACACCTAGACAGACACACACAGGGTCTGTCTCTCACACACACACACACCTAGACAGACACACACAGGGTCTGTCTCTCTCACACACACACACCTAGACAGACACACACAGGGTCTGTCTCTCTCTCACACACACACACCTAGACAGACACACACAGGGTCTGTCTCTCACACACACACACACACACCTAGACAGACACACACAGGGTCTGTCTCTCACACACACACACACACACCTAGACAGACACACACAGGGTCTGTCTCTCTCTCACACACACACACCTAGACAGACACACACAGGGTCTGTCTCACTCACACACACACCTAGACAGACACACACAGGGTCTGTCTCTCTCTCACACACACACACACCTAGACAGACACACACAGGGTCTGTCTCACTCTCACACACACACACCTAGACAGACACACACAGGGTCTGTCTCTCTCACACACACACCTAGACAGACACACACAGGGTCTGTCTCTCACACACACACACACCTAGACAGACACACACAGGGTCTGTCTCTCTCACACACACACCTAGACAGACACACACAGGGTCTGTCTCTCACACACACACACACCTAGACAGACACACACAGGGTCTGTCTCTCACACACACACACACCTAGACAGACACACACAGGGTCTGTCTCTCTCTCACACACACACCTAGACAGACACACAGGGTCTGTCTCTCTCACACACACACACCTAGACAGACACACACAGGGTCTATCTCTCTCTCACACACACACACCTAGACAGACACACACAGGATCTGTCTCTCTGTCACACACACACACACACCTAGACAGACACACACAGGGTCTGTCTCTCTGTCACACACACACACACCTAGACAGACACACACAGGGTCTGTCTCTCTCTCACACACACACACCTAGACAGACACACACAGGGTCTGTCTCTCTCTCACACACACACACCTAGACAGACACACACAGGATCTGTCTCTCTGTCACACACACACACCTAGACAGACACACACAGGATCTGTCTCTCTGTCACACACCACACACCTAGACAGACACACACAGGGTCTGTCTCTCTGTCACACACACACACACCTAGACAGACACACACAGGGTCTGTCTCTCTCTCTCACACACACACCTAGACAGACACACACAGGGTCTGTCTCTCTCACACACACACCTAGACAGACACACACAGGGTCTGTCTCTCACACACACACACACACCTAGACAGACACACAGGGTCTGTCTCTCTCACACACACACACCTAGACAGACACACACAGGGTCTGTCTCTCTCTCACACACACACACCTAGACAGACACACACAGGATCTGTCTCTCTGTCACACACACACACACCTAGACAGACACACACAGGGTCTGTCTCTCTCTCACACACACACACAGGGTCTGTCTCTCTCACACACAAACGCACACCTAGACAGACACACACAGGGTCTGTCTCTCTCACACACACACACACCTAGACAGACACACACAGGGTCTGTCTCTCTCACACACACACACACCTAGACAGAACACACACAGGGTCTGTCTCTCTCTCACACACACACACACCTAGACAGACACACACAGGGTCTGTCTCTCACACACACACACACACACCTAGACAGACACACACAGGGTCTGTCTCTCTCACACACACACCTAGACAGACACACACAGGGTCTGTCTCTCTCACACACACACACCGAGACAGACACACACAGAGTCTGTCTCTCTCACACACACACACACACCTAGACAGACGACACACAGGGTCTGTCTCTCTCACACACACACACACCTAGACAGACACACACAGGGTCTGTCTCTCTCACACACACACACCTAGACAGACACACACAGGGTCTGTCTCTCTCACACACACACACACCTAGACAGACACACACAGGGTCTGTCTCTCTCTCACACACACACACCTAGACAGACACACACAGGATCTGTCTCTCTGTCACACACACACCTAGACAGACACACACAGGGTCTGTCTCTCACACACACACACACACCTAGACAGACACACACAGGGTCTGTCTCTCTCTCACACACACACACACCTAGACAGACACACACAGGGTCTGTCTCTCTCTCACACACACACACACCTAGACAGACACACACAGGGTCTGTCTCTCTCACACACACACACACCTAGACAGACACACACAGGGTCTGTCTCTCTCACACACACACACACACCTAGACAGACACACACAGGGTCTGTCTCTCTCTCACACACACACACACCTAGACAGACACACACAGGGTCTGTCTCTCTCACACACACACACCTAGACAGACACACACAGGGTCTGTCTCTCACACACACACACACCTAGACAGACACACACAGGGTCTGTCTCTCTCACACACACACACCTAGACAGACACACACAGGGTCTGTCTCTCTCTCACACACACACACCTAGACAGACACACACAGGGTCTGTCTCTCACACACACACACACACCTAGACAGACACACACAGGGTCTGTCTCTCAACACACACACACACACACCTAGACAGACACACACAGGGTCTGTCTCTCTCTCACACACACACACCTAGACAGACACACACAGGGTCTGTCTCACTCACACACACACCTAGACAGACACACACAGGGTCTGTCTCTCTCTCGACACACACACACACCTAGACAGACACACACAGGGTCTGTCTCACTCTCACACACACACACCTAGACAGACACACACAGGGTCTGTCTCTCTCACACACACACCTAGACAGACACACACAGGGTCTGTCTCTCACACACACACACACTCACCAGTAGACAGACACACACAGGGTCTGTCTCTCTCACACACACACCTAGACAGACACACACAGGGTCTGTCTCTCACACACACACACACCTAGACAGACACACACAGGGTCTGTCTCTCTCACACACACACACACCTAGACAGACACACACAGGGTCTGTCTCTCTCTCACACACACAACCTAGACAGACACACAGGGTCTGTCTCTCTCACACACACACACCTAGACAGACACACACAGGGTCTATCTCTCTCTCACACACACACACCTAGACAGACACACACAGGATCTGTCTCTCTGTCACACACACACACACACCTAGACAGACACACAACAGGGTCTGTCTCTCTGTCACACACACACACACCTAGACAGACACACACAGGGTCTGTCTCTCCTCTCACACACACACACCTAGACAGACACACACAGGGTCTGTCTCTCTCTCACACACACACACCTAGACAGACACACACAGGATCTGTCTCTCTGTCACACACACACACCTAGACAGACACACACAGGATCTGTCTCTCTGTCACACAACCACACACCTAGACAGACACACACAGGGTCTGTCTCTCTGTCACACACACACACACCTAGACAGACACACACAGGGTCTGTCTCTCTCTCTCACACACACACCTAGACAGACACACACAGGGTCTGTCTCTCTCACACACACACCTAGACAGACACACACAGGGTCTGTCTCTCACACACACACACACACTAGACAGACACACAGGGTCTGTCTCTCTCACACACACACACCTAGACAGACACACACAGGGTCTGTCTCTCTCTCACACACACACACACCTAGACAGACACACACAGGATCTGTCTCTCTGTCACACACACACACACCTAGACAGACACACACAGGGTCTGTCTCTCTCTCACACACACACACCTAGACAGACACACACAGGGTCTGTCTCTCTCACACACAAACGCACACCTAGACAGACACACACAGGGTCTGTCTCTCTCACACACACACACACCTAGACAGACACACACAGGGTCTGTCTCTCTCACACACACACACACCTAGACAGACACACACAGGGTCTGTCTCTCTCTCACACACACACACACCTAGACAGACACACACAGGGTCTGTCTCTCACACACACACACACACACCTAGACAGACACACACAGGGTCTGTCTCTCTCACACACACACCTAGACAGACACACACAGGGTCTGTCTCTCTCACACACACACACCGAGACAGACACACACAAGGTCTGTCTCTCTCACACACACACACACACCTAGACAGACACACACAGGGTCTGTCTCTCTCACACACACACACACCTAGACAGACACACACAGGGTCTGTCTCTCTCACACACACACACCTAGACAGACACACACAGGGTCTGTCTCTCTCACACGACACACACACCTAGACAGACACACACAGGGTCTGTCTCTCTCTCACACACACACACCTAGACAGACACACACAGGATCTGTCTCTCTGTCACACACACACCTAGACAGACACACACAGGGTCTGTCTCTCACACACACACACACACCTAGACAGACACACACAGGGTCTGTCTCTCTCTCACACACACACACACCTAGACAGACACACACAGGGTCTGTCTCTCTCACACACACACACACCTAGACAGACACACACAGGGTCTGTCTCTCACACACACACACACACACCTAGACAGACACACACAGGGGTCTGTCTCTCTCACACACACACACACCTAGACAGACACACACAGGGTCTGTCTCTCACACACACACACACACCTAGACAGACACACACAGGTCTGTCTCTCTCACACACACACACACCTAGACAGACACACACAGGGTCTGTCTCTCACACACACACACACACCTAGACAGACACACACAGGGTCTGTCTCTCACACACACACCTAGACAGACACACACAGGGTCTGTCTCTCTCACACACACACACACACCTAGACAGACACACACAGGTCTGTCTCTCTCACACACACACCTAGACAGACACACACAGGGTCTGTCTCTCACTCACACACACACCTAGACAGACACACACAGGGTCTGTCTCTCTCACACACACACACACACCTAGACAGACACACACAGGGTCTGTCTCTCTCTCACACACACACACACACCTAGACAGACACAGCACAGGGTCTGTCTCTCACACACACACACACACCTAGACAGAGACACACAGGTCTGTCTCTCACACACACACGCCTAGACAGACACACACAGGGTCTGTCTCTCACACACACACACACACCTAGACAGAGACACACAGGGTCTGTTTCTCACACCACACACACACACCTAGACAGACACACACAGGGTCTGTCTCTCTCACACACACACACCTAGACAGACACACACAGGGTCTGTCTCTCACACACACACACCTAGACAGACACACACAGGGTCTGTCTCTCACACACACACACCTAGACCAGACACACACAGGGTCTGTCTCTCTCTCACACACACCTAGACAGACACACACAGGGTCTGTCTCTCTCACACACACACACCTAGACAGACACACACAGGGTCTGTCTCTCACACACACACACACCTAGACAGACACACACAGGGTCTGTCTCTCACACACAACTCACAGCACCTAGACAGAGACACACAGGGTCTGTGTCTCTCACACACACACACACACCTAGAAAGACACACACTAGGGGTCTGTCTCTCGTCTCACAACACACACACCTAGACAGACACACACAGGGTCTGTCCTCTCACACACACACCACACACACCTAGACAGACACACACAGGGTCTGTCTTCTCACACACACACACACCTAGACAGACACACACAGGGTCTGTCTCTCACACACACACACACCTAGACAGACACACACAGGGTCTGTCTCTCTCACACACACACACCTAGACAGACACACACAGGGTCTGTCTCTCTCTCACACACACACACACCTAGACAGACACACACAGGGTCTGTCTCTCTCACACACACACACACACCTAGACAGACACACACAGGGTCTGTCTCTCTCACACACACACACCCTAGACAGACACACACAGGGGTCTGTCTCTCTCTCACACACACACCTAGACAGACACACACAGGGTCTGTCTCTCTCACACACACACACCTAGACAGACACACACAGGGTCTGTCTCTCTCTCACACACACACACACCTAGACAGACACACACAGGGTCTGTCTCTCTCACACACACACACCTAGACAGACACACACAGGGTCTGTCTCACTCACACACACCTAGACAGACACACACAGGGTCTGTCTCTCTCTCACACACACACACACCTAGACAGACACACACAGGGTCTGTCTCTCTCACACACACACACACCTAGACAGACACACACAGGGTCTGTCTCTCACACACACACACCTAACAGACACACAGGGTCTGTCTCTCTCACACACACACACACCTAGACAGACACACACAGGGTCTGTCTCTCTCACACACACACCTAGACAGACACACACTGGTCTGTCTCTCACACACACACACCTAGACAGACACACACAGGGTCTGTCTCTCTCACACACACACACACACCTAGACAGACACACACAGGGTCTGTCTCTCACACACACACACCTAGACAGACACACAGGGTCTGTCTCTCACACACACACACACCTAGACAGACACACACAGGGTCTGTCTCTCTCACACACACACTACCTAGACAGACACACACAGGGTCTGTCTCTCTCTCACACACACACACCTAGACAGACACACACAGGGTCTGTCTCTCTCACACACACACACCTAGACAGACACACACAGGGTCTGTCTCTCTCTCTCTCACACACACACCTAGACAGACACACACAGGGTCTGTCTCTCTCTCACACACACACACTAGACAGACACACACAGGGTCTGTCTCTCTCTCTCTCACACACACACCTAGACAGGACACACACAGGGTCTGTCTCTCTCACACACACACGACCTAGACAGACACACAACACGGGTCTGTCTCTCTCACACACACACCTAGACAGACCACACACAGGGTCTGTCTCTCACACACACACACACACACCTAGACAGACACACACAGGGTCTGTCTCTCACACACACACACACCTAGACAGACACACACAGGGTCTGTCTCTCTCACACACACACCTAGACAGGACACACACAGGGTCTGTCTCTCTCACACACACACCTAGACAGACACACACAGGGTCTGTCTCTCACACACACACACACACCTAGACAGACACACACAGGGTCTGGTCTCTCACACACACACCTAGACAGACACACACAGGGTCTGTCTCTCACACACACACACACACCTAGACAGACACACACAGGGTCTGTCTCTCACACACACACCTAGACAGACCACACACAGGATCTGTCTCTCTCACACACACACACACCTAGACAGACACACACAGGGTCTGTCTCTCTCACACACACACCTAGACAGACACACACAGGGTCTGTCTCTCTCTCTCTCACACACACACTAGACAGACACACACAGGGTCTGTCTCTCTCACACACACACACCTAGACAGACACACACAGGGTCTGTCTCTCACACACACACACACCTAGACAGACACACACAGGGTCTGTCTCTCTCACACACACACACACCTAGACAGAGACACACAGGGTCTGTCTCTCTCTCACACACACACACCTAGACAGACACACACAGGGTCTGTCTCTCTCTCACACACACACACACCTAGACAGACACACACAGGGTCTGTCTCTCTCACACACACACACCTCGACAGACACACACAGGGTCTGTCTCTCACTCACACACACCTAGACAGACACACACAGGGTCTGTCTCTCTCACACACACACACCTAGACAGACACACACAGGGTCTGTCTCTCTCACACACACACAGCACACACACCTAGACAGACACACACAGGGTCTGTCTCTCACACACACACACACCTAGACAGACACACACAGGGTCTGTCTCTCTCTCACACACACACACACACCTAGACAGACACACACAGGGTCTGTCTCTCTCCACACACACACCTAGACAGACACACACAGGGTCTGTCTCTCACTCACACACACACCTAGACAGACACACACAGGGTCTGTCTCTCACACACACACACACACCTAGACAGACACACACAGGGTCTGTCTCTCACTCACACACACACACCTAGACAGACACACACAGGGTCTGTCTCTCTCACACACACACACACCTAGACAGACACACACAGGGTCTGTCTCTCTCACACACACACACACACCTAGACAGACACACACAGGGGTCTGTCTCTCTCTCACGACACACACACACACCTAGACAGACACACACAGGGTCTGTCTGTCTCTCACACACACACACACCTAGACAGACACACACAGGGTCTGTCTCTCACACACACACACACACCTAGACAGACACACACAGGGTCTGTCTCTCTCACACACACACACACCTAGACAGACACACACAGGGTCTGTCTCTCTCACACACACACACACCTAGACAGAGACACACAGGGTCTGTCTCTCTCACACACACACACACCTAGACAGACACACACAGGGTCTGTCTCTCTCACACACACACACACACCTAGACAGACACACACAGGGTCTGTCTCTCACACACACACACACACCTAGATAGACACACACAGGGTCTGTCTGTCTCTCACTCACACACACACCTAGACAGACACACACAGGGTCTGTCTCTCACACACACACACCTAGACAGACACACACAGGGTCTGTCTCTCTCTCACACACACACACCTAGACAGACACACACAGGGTCTGTCTCTCACACACACACACACACACCTAGACAGACACACACAGGGTCTGTCTCTCTCTCACACACCACACACCTAGACAGACACACACAGGGTCTGTCTCTCTCACACACACACCTAGACAGACACACACAGGGTCTGTCTCTCTCACACACACACACACCTAGACAGACACACACAGGGTCTGTCTCTCACACACACACACACACACATAGACAGACACACACAGGGTCTGTCTCTCTCACACTACACACACCTAGACAGACCACACACAGGGTCTGTCTCTCTCACACACACACACCTAGACAGACACACACAGGGTCTGTCTCTCTCTCTCACACACACACACACCTAGACAGACACACACAGGGTCTGTCTCTCTCACACACACACCTAGACAGACACACACAGGGTCTGTCTCTCTCACACACACACACACCTAGACAGACACACACAGGGTCTGTCTCTCTCACACACACCTAGACAGACACACACAGGGTCTGTCTCTCACACACACACACACCTAGACAGAGACACACAGGGTCTGTCTCTCACACACACACACACCTAGACAGACACACACAGGGTCTGTCTCTCTCACACACACACACACCTAGACAGACACACACAGGGTCTGTCTCTCACACACACACACACACCTAGACAGACACACACAGGGTCTGTCTCTCACACACACACACACCTAGACAGAGACACACAGGGTCTGTCTCTCACACACACACACACCTAGACAGAGACACACAGGGTCTGTCTCTCACACACACACACACCTAGACAGAGACACACAGGGTCTGTCTCTCTCACTCACACACACACCTAGACAGAGACACACAGGGTCTGTCTCTCTCTCTCACACACACACCTAGACAGACACACACAGGGTCTGTCTCTCACACACACACACACCTAGACAGAGACACACAGGGTCTGTCTCTCTCTCTCACACACACACCTAGACAGACACACACAGGGTCTGTCTCTCTCACACACACACCTAGACAGACACACACAGGGTCTGTCTCTCACACACACACACACACCTAGACAGACACACACAGGGTCTGTCTCTCACACACACACACACACCTAGACAGAGACACACAGGGTCTGTCTCTCACACACACACACACCTAGACAGACACACACAGGGTCTGTCTCTCACACACACACACACACACACCTAGACAGACACACACAGGGTCTGTCTCTCTCACACACACACACACCTAGACAGACACACACAGGGTCTGTCTCTCACACACACACACACACACCTAGACAGACACACACAGGGTCTGTCTCTCTCACACACACACACACCTAGACAGACACACACAGGGTCTGTCTCTCACACACACACACACCTAGACAGACACACACAGGGTCTGTCTCTCTCACACACACACACACACCTAGACAGACACACACAGGGTCTGTCTCTCTCACACACACACACCTAGACAGACACACACAGGGTCTGTCTCTCACACACACACACACACCTAGACAGACACACACAGGGTCTGTCTCTCTCACACACACACACACACCTAGACAGACACACACAGGGTCTGTCTCTCTCACACACACACACACCTAGACAGATACACACAGGGTCCTGTCTCTCACACACACACACACACACACCTAGACAGACACACACAGGGTCTGTCTCTCACACACACACACACCTAGACAGACACACACAGGGTCTGTCTCTCTCACACACACACACACCTAGACAGACACACACAGGGTCTGTCTCTCACACACACACACACACCTAGACAGAGACACACAGGGTCTGTCTCTCACACACACACACACCTAGACAGACAAACACAGGGTCTGTCTCTCACACACACACACCTAGACAGACACACACAGGGTCTGTCTCTCACACACACACACACACCTAGACAGACACACACAGGGTCTGTCTCTCTCTCTCACACACACACACCTAGACAGACACACACAGGGTCTGTCTCTCTCACACACACACCTAGACAGACACACACAGGGTCTGTCTCTCTCTCACACACACACACCTAGACAGACACACACAGGGTCTGTCTCACTCACACACACACCTAGACAGACACACACAGGGGTCTGTCTCTCTCTCACACACACACACCTAGACAGACACACACAGGGTCTGTCTCTCTCTCACACACACACACCTAGACAGACACACACAGGGTCTGTCTCTCTCACACACACACACCTAGACAGACACACACAGGTCTGTCTCTCACACACACACACACACCTAGACAGACACACACAGGGTCTGTCTCTCTCACACACACACACACCTAGACAGACACACACAGGGTCTGTCTCTCTCTCACACACACACACACCTAGACAGACACACACAGGGTCTGTCTCTCACACACACACACCTAGACAGACACACACAGGGTCTGTCTCTCTCACACACACACACACCTAGACAGACACACACAGGGTCTGTTTCTCACACACACACACACACCTAGACAGACACACACAGGGTCTGTCTCTCTCTCACACACACACACCTAGACAGACACACACAGGGTCTGTCTCTCTCTCACACACACACACCTAGACAGACACACACAGGGTCTGTCTCTCTCACACACACACCGAGACAGACACACACAGGGTCTGTCTCTCTCACACACACACACACCTAGACAGACACAAACAGGGTCTGTCTCTCACACACACACACACACCTAGACAGACACACACAGGGTCTGTCTCTCTCACACACACACACACCTAGACAGACACACACAGGGTCTGTCTCTCTCCACACACACACACACCTAGACAGACACACACAGGGTCTGTCTCTCTCACACACACACACCTAGACAGACACACACAGGGTCTGTCTCTCTCTCACACACACACACCTAGACAGACACACACAGGGTCTGTCTCTCTCTCACACACACACACACCTAGACAGACACACACAGGGTCTGTCTCTCTCACACACACACACCTAGACAGACACACACAGGGTCTGTCTCTCTCACACACACACACCTAGACAGACACACACAGGGTCTGTCTCTCTCACACACACACACACCTAGACAGACACACACAGGGTCTGTCTCTCACTCACACACACACACCTAGACAGACACACACAGGGTCTGTCTCTCTCACACACACACACACCTAGACAGACACACACAGGGTCTGTCTCTCTCTCACACACACACCTAGACAGACACACACAGGGTCTGTCTCTCACTCACACACACACACCTAGACAGACACACACAGGGTCTGTCTCTCTCTCTCACACACACCTAGACAGACACACACAGGGTCTGTCTCTCTCTCACACACACACCTAGACAGACACACACAGGGTCTGTCTCTCTCTCACACACACACACCTAGACAGACACACAAGGTCTGTCTCTCTCACACACACACACACCTAGACAGACACACACAGGGTCTGTCTCTCTCTCACACACACACACCTAGACAGACACACACAGGGTCTGTCTCTCTCTCACACACACACACCTAGACAGACACACACAGGGTCTGTCTCTCTCACACACACACACACACCTAGACAGACACACACAGGGTCTGTCCTCTCACACACACACACACCTAGACAGACACACACAGGGTCTGTCTCTCTCACACACACACACCTAGACAGAGACACACAGGTCTGTCTCTCTCACACACACACACCTAGACAGACACACACAGGGTCTGTCTCTCACACACACCTAGACAGATACACACAGGGTCTGTCTCTCACACACACACACACCTAGACAGACACACACAGGGTCTGTCTCTCTCACACACACACACCTAGACAGACACACACAGGGTCTGTCTCTGTCACACAAACACACACACACCTAGACAGACACACACAGGGTCTGTCACACAAACACACACACACCTAGACAGACACACACAGGGTCTGTCACACAAACACACACACACCTAGACAGACACACACAGGGTCTGTCTCTCTCACACACACACACCTAGACAGACACAACACAGGGTCTGTCTCTCTCACACACACACACCTAGACAGACACACACAGGGTCTGTCTCTCACACACACACACACACACCTAGACAGACACACACAGGGTCTGTCTCTCTCACACTCACACACCTAGACAGACACACACAGGGTCTGTCTCTCACACACACACACACACACACCTAGACAGACACACACAGGGTCTGTCTCTCTCACACACACACACCTAGACAGACACACACAGGGTCTGTCTCTCACACACACACACACACACCTAGACAGACACACACAGGGTCTGTCTCTCTCACACACACACACACCTAGACAGACACACACAGGGTCTGTCTCTCACACACACACACCTAGACAGACACACACAGGGTCTGTCTCTCTCTCACACACACACACCTAGACAGACACACACAGGGTCTGTCTCTCTCACACTCACACACACCTAGACAGACACACACAGGGTCTGTCTCTCTCTCACACACACACACCTAGACAGACACACACAGGGTCTGTCTCTCTCACACACACACACCTAGACAGACACACACAGGGTCTGTCTCTCTCACACACACACACACCTAGACAGACACACACAGGGTCTGTCTCTCTCACACACACACACCTAGACAGACACACACAGGGTCTGTCTCTCTCTCACACACACAACACCTAGACAGACACACACAGGGTCTGTCTCTCACACACACACACACACCTAGACAGACACACACAGGGTCTGTCTCTCTCACACACACACACACCTAGACAGACACACACAGGGTCTGTCTCTCTCACACACACACACCTAGACAGACACACACAGGGTCTGTCTCTCTCACACACACACACACCTAGACAGACACACACAGGGTCTGTCTCTCTCACACACACACACACCTAGACAGACACACACAGGGTCTGTCTCTCTCACACACACACACCTAGACAGACACACACAGGGTCTGTCTCTCACACACACACACACCCTAGACAGACACACACAGGGTCTGTCTCTCTCACACACACACACCTAGACAGACACACACAGGGTCTGTCTCTCACACACACACACACACCTAGACAGACACACACAGGGTCTGTCTCTCTCTCACACACACACACCTAGACAGACACACACAGGGTCTGTCTCTCCACACACACACACACCTAGACAGACACACACAGGGTCTGTCTCTCTCACACACACACACACCTAGACAGACACACACAGGGTCTGTCTCTCTCACACACACACACACCTAGACAGACACACACAGGGTCTGTCTCCACACACACACACCTAGACAGACACACACAGGGTCTGTCTCTCTCTCACACACACACACACCTAGACAGACACACACAGGGTCTGTCTCTCTCACACAACAGCACACACACACCTAGACAGACACACACAGGGTCTGTCTCTCTCACACACACACACACCTAGACAGACACACACAGGGTCTGTCTCTCTCACACACACACACACACCTAGACAGACACACACAGGGTCTGTCTCTCTCACACACACACACCTAGACAGACACACACAGGGTCTGTCTCTCTCTCACACACACACACCTAGACAGACACACACAGGGTCTGTCTCTCTCACACACACACACCTAGACAGACACACACAGGGTCTGTCTCTCACACACACACCACACCTAGACAGACACACACAGGGTCTGTCTCTCTCACACACACACACACCTAGACAGACACACACAGGGTCTGTCTCTCTCACACACACACACACCTAGACAGACACACACAGGGTCTGTCTCTCTCACACACACACACACCTAGACAGACACACACAGGGTCTGTCTCTCTCACACACACACACACCTAGACAGACACACACAGGGTCTGTCTCTCACCACACACACACCACACCTAGACAGACACACACAGGGTCTGTCTCTCACACACACACACACCTAGACAGACACACACAGGGTCT